>NC_025696.1:3728282-3732597 GCF_000633955.1 Camelina sativa | reverse complement strand
GCAGCGGGCGGTCCTTGCGGTTAGGTCCAACTCCTTGGCGGTTTCGGACTTTTCGGTGAGCAAATTGGACCTTCCTCAGATCTCAGAAGACTCGGTCGCGCCCATGGAGGTTGACGCCGGAACCGGGGTCCCGCGCGGTCTGGACGAGCATGGGAGCAACGCGAGTGCCGCGAAGGATCCGGAGGCTGGGACCGGGGAAGAAGACGTTTGAGTTATGGCGTCTTTATTTTATTTATCGTTTTGAACTTGCGTTATTTGCCCGAAAGGGCTTTTAAATCTTTTGTTATGACTTGCCCGGGGGGGTTTTAACCCAAGACTTTATTTCTTTTCGTTTTTTGGAATCAACTGCCTGGGGAGGCATTTAAACCCTTGTTCTTTTCATATTGTCTTTGTTAACTGTTTCGGGTCGAAACGCGTGAGTTCTAATATGTACTCGGGGTATACGGAACTCTCCTAGGCCGGCTTACGGACAGCGGGAAATGTTCCCCGGGCACTTAATTTGTGAACTCCGTAGAATTCACTAAAAATTTGCTATTTGGGGATGAAGTCCTTTGAGGTTTTCCAAATTGGGTAGTGAAATCTTATTTGCTTTCACGTGAGGTCGTGGGGTGCGGACTGTTAGCTAGAGCTGTGTTGACCTTGTTGTTTTTTTTTTTTTTTTGATGAAGTGTTCGAAAAAGCTTGAAACGGTTGCAAGACAGTGCGAAATTCGCATGTGCTGTTTGGTGTCGTAGGTACGTTTATTTGTAGGCAATTTTGTCGCGCCGTTAAAAAGAGTTATTGTTTGTTGATTTGGTATATTTGGTAACGGTGCACCAGGTCATGGTAAAATTCGCGTTTTATTTGGAAAGATTTTGCGGAGCGGATCGAGTTGGGAAGGTGGCTGCGCTCAGGATATTGAGCTGCCTACGTACCCCGTAAGGGGATCAAGCCAGGTCGTAGTTCGATTATTATGGATACCTCTTAGAAGTATTTTTTGAGGTTCATGACGTTCCAAGGCCGGAGCTCGGCTTTACCGTTGCTCTCGTCTACGAGGCGATATACGCCATTGCGAACGACCTCGGTGATACGGAAAGGTCCTTCCCATTTGGTTCCCATTTTGCCGGCGTTCTTTTCTTTTCTGTGATCGAACATTCGACGGAGTACTCGGTCCCCGACGGCGAAACGCCGAGGTCGGATCTTCGAGTTATAGAAGCGAGCGATGGCATTCTGGTAATTTTGAACTCGCACGTAGGCTTGTTCTCTCTTCTCGTCGATGACGTCGAGGTGATCGCGCAGCGCTTCGCTATTTTCCTCCTCATTCTCGGGGGAAACAGCTCGGCGAATACTGCCTATGGTAACTTCTGCCGGTATTACGGCCTCAATTCCGTAGGCTAAGGAGAACGCGGTCTCGCCCGTGCTGCCACGCGGCGTAGTTCGGGTGGCCCACAATACTCCGGGGAGCTGAGCGTCCCAGCCTGACTTCGCGGCGCTCAGACGGCGCTTGAGGCTGTGCAGGATCAATTTGTTGGCTGCTTCGGCCTGCCCGTTTCTTTGGGGGTACCGGGGGGTAGACGGGGTTAGTCGTATACCCCATGTGTCGCAAAACTTTTGAACCACAGCGGACACCAAGTTCGTCCCGTTATCAGTTACGATCTCGTAGGGGATTCCGTGTCGACACACCACGTTTTTCCAGAGAAAATCCTTTACGTGTTCACCCGTGATGGACTGGTAGGATTCGGCCTCGATCCATTTAGTAAAGTAATCGGTCACAACCAGTAGGTTAGTAACGCGTCGTTTTCCCGACTGTTCGAGGGGTCCGATGGCATCCATTGACCACCGCATGAAGGGGTAAGGAGCGGAGACCGAGCTCATTAGCTCAGCGGGCTGATTGATCAGAGGTGCGTGTCGTTGGCAAGGATCACACTTTCTAGCGTGCTCGTCGCAGTCCGCGAGCATGGTTGGCCAAAAGTGTCCTTACCGTTTGATTCTGAGGGCCAGTGATCGTCCTCCGGAGTGGTTTCCGCAGGAACCCTCGTGGGCGTCCCTCATGATGCTAAGGGTTTCGTCCCCGTGCACGCACCTGAGGTATGGTCCGGATATACACCGCTTGTATAACTCCTCGCCGATGATACAGAACCGCGCGCTCTGAGCTTTGAGCTTACGCGCTTGCCATCGATCCTTTGGTGCGGTCCCACTTGTGATATAATCACGAATTGGGACTCGCCAGTCCGTTTCGGGTTCCGCTTCTTGCTCGTCTTCGGAGATAAGATCGTCCAAGAGCTCGTCGTCCCGATCAGGTACTTGTTCAGGTTCTCCCGAGTGGGGACCGGATCCGGCCTGGACCTGGTTAATGCTCTGAGCCTTAACTGGGATAGAGATACTTGGTTGATCTATTCCCTCGACGGGTATGATTCGTTTGACCGAAGGGTCGGAGGTGGAAGCTAGCGCAGCGAGGGCGTCGGCGGCTGAATTCTCTCCCCGGGAAATTTTGGTGAGTTCGAACGTTGAGAACTGCTCGGCCATTGATCGAACGACTTGGAGATAAGCGCCCATCCGCTCACAATTCGTGTCGTAGCTCCCATGGAACTGACCGGTTACGAGCTGCGAGTCGCTGAATGCAGCGAGCTCTTTGACTCCCACACCTAATGCCAGCCGGAGTCCGGCTATTAGGGCCTCGTACTCAGCCTCGTTGTTCGAGGCTACGAACCCAAGTCGGAAGGACTGTTCCATTATTTCGTTGGTCGGGAATATGAGTCGGATTCCGATTCCGCACCCCTGTCTGGACGATGCTCCGTCCGCGTATAGCGACCATCTCTCGGAGGCGTTCCCGGTATTTTCGTTGGTCGTGGCGAGTTCGATGACGAAATCGGCGAGGACTTGCGCCTTGGCGCAGGTGCGTGGCCGGTATTCGATATCGTATTCGCTGAGTTCTATGGCCCATTTGGCTAACCTGCCGGACTGGCTAGGACTGTGAAGGATGGTCCGAATGGGTTGGGACGTCATCACTACGATCGTGTGCGACTGGAAATAAGGGCGCAGTTTGCGAGCCGACATCACGACTGCTAGTGCCAGCTTTTCCATAGCGGGGTATCGCATTTCAGCGTCAACAAGGGTCTTGCTGACGTAATAGACGGGTTTCTGTTCCCCCTCGTGCTCTCGTACCAATACCCCGCTTACCGCGGAGTCGGATACGGCGATATAGAGGAAGAGGTGTTCCCCATCCGCAGGCTTCGACAGGACAGGGGGTTCAGTGAGGTACTTTTTTAATTCTTGGAATGCCTCTTCACACTTGTCGTCCCACTCGAATTTCCGATTGCCCTTAAGCAACTGGTAGAATGGGAGGCAACGGTCTGTAGACCGCGCAATGAATCGGTTCACGGCTATCCGCCCTGTTAACCTCTGGACCTCCCGAGTTGTCCTTGGCGAAGGCATTTCGAGGAAGGTCGCAATTTGTTTTGGATTCGCTTCGATCCCACGTTCTGTGACCAGATACCCAAGGAATTCTCCCGACGCGACACCGAACGTGCACTTGGTCGGGTTGAGCTTCATTCCATACAGGTTTAGTATTTTGAAGCATTCTTCGAGCTGAGGAATATGATCCTGCTCGCGCATTGACTTGACGAGCATATCGTCGATGTAAACTTCCATGGTTTTTCCAAGATGCTCGGCGAACATCTTGTTGACTAACCTCTGGTAGGTTGCTCCTGCGTTTTTAAGTCCGAAAGGCATTACTTTGTAGCAATAGGTGCCTCGGTCCGTGATGAACGCGGTCTTTTCCTGGTCGGCGGGGTCCATCAAAATTTGATTATACCCCGAGAAGGCGTCCATAAAGGAGAGAGTCTCGTGTCCGGCGGTTGCCTCGACCAGTCGATCGATATGAGGAAGCGGATAATTGTCCTTCGGACAGGCTTTGTTGAGATCTTTGAAGTCAATGCAGATCCGCCATTTCCCGTTTTTCTTTTTGACCACTACGGGGTTGGCTAGCCACTCGGCGTACTGGACCTCGCGGATAGACCCTATTTTCAATAGTCGATCCACCTCGTCGTTCACTGCTTTCGCCCTTTCGGGGCCGAGCTTACGACGCTTCTGTTTTATGGGTTTGTAGGTGGGGTCGACGTTGAGCTGGTGAGAAGTCATGCTAATGTCGATTCCTTTCATGTCCGATGAGGACCAGGCGAAGGTGCTGTGATTCCGACCCAGAAACTGGATCAGGTCGTTCCTTGTACTAGGTTTGAGATCGGCCCCGATTCCAACGCATCGTTCCGGGTGCCCTTCCATGATTGGGACCTGATCGACCTTGGTCATTACGGGTCCGCGCGAGGCGGGATCTGTG
>NC_025696.1:3719730-3723859 GCF_000633955.1 Camelina sativa | reverse complement strand
CACCAACAGTTGCTGAATCTTAATCAATTGAATTAGCACTTGAACTATACAGTTTGATAATTAAAGATGTGATCGTCGACTATGTTGGTCGGCCACTAGTTTCCAAGATTTCATTGAACAATCCTATGAAATCTTCTTCGAGAAATAGAAATAACACTGTCACGAATATAATTATCAGGATTCTCATAATTACCTTAAGCTCAGACATCATTGTTAAAACTTAATAGACTCAATACTTTTACAAACATATATAACAGCAATGCAAACTCAAATACTCAAATACCGACCGTATCTTTAAACTTAGCACCGGTATGATATGTTCTTTAAACTTATCCCAAATAATAAAACTGAAAAAAAATATCTAAAACTTCGGTTCGCAAGTTTTGTAACATAAAACCAATGACCAAAGCTAAAAGACCTAGACAGTTGTATCTTTTACATTAGACTAGAGAATATACACAACATATAACATAACAGCGTTGTGATAAGTTTGAAATCGATATCCACCGAAGTCACTGTCAATGTGCCGTGTCTTTGTACAGGTTGTACTAATTCATCATAAGGTCCACAACTCATACTTCGCTGCTTGCAAAATTATCCATATATATATGTAAGGCATATAATTAATATATTCACGAAGAATATGTTAGCTCCAGACAAATATATATATATACACATAGATATGTAAATTTTGAAATTATAATTAGATAAATAAGGTAAAATACTAAAAAGTTATAATTTGATGAATGGATACTACTAGTCCACAAAAGTTCTACATGAGAACCATACATATGGTTGAGTGTATAGATGGTTTTTTTGTGGTCAACAATTTAATCAATCATATATTATCTACAAACTTCTTTAATCATTCTAATATCAAAATCAAATGTTTTAAGTAACTCTTTTTTTTTTTTTTTCTTATCCATATTTATTCATTCCATATATAAATTCTAGTCCAAAAAATGAAAGAGTGTGCATAAATAAATTAGAAAGACACTTTTCTCTATTAAAAAAAACCATAATTAGTAGATAATAAAACAGAAAGATAAAAAAAAAAAAGGTTCACGTGGACGGTACATTTGTGATTTGAGAAAGTGAATATAAAAAAAAAAGGATGAAACTCACAAAACTAAACTGATTGACGCAGTAATCAAAGTGCCACTTACAATCGTCTGTTCGGGAATAATAATAATATCGTGAAGTGATTCAACTCCATTTTTGTTACATTTACAACCTATCAAATCCATCGATGATGATGATTTGAGAGAGAGAGAGAGAGAGAGTCATGGACTTGCCTATAGTTTCCTCTGTAATTATTTCTTTTGTTATGGATTTGTCCTTCTTTCTTCTTCTTCTTCTTCTCTGATTAGTTTGGTGGTAATGTTGGATGTTCTTTGTTTCGGTTAAATACAGAGATCAAGCTCTCTGACCGTTGGGGAACAAATCTGCGCCGTCTTCATACCTGTCTTCGCCATTATTGATCTCCTCATTTCCTCCGTCGTACAATGCTTCGATTGCCGTGGCTCATCGCCTCGTACATGTCACCACGCGGATCTGAATCGTCTTGCCCGTGAATCTCGATGTGGGTTTTTCTTCTTTTTCTCATCTCTTTCATTCCCATTGTGTTTAGTACATTGCATTGTATACAATTCTTTTGGATCAGTGGGTTTTCGAATTGCTCTGTTTTGGAGTTGATTAGTTAAGTTTGTAAAAAAAGTTTGTTCCTTTGTTTGTTTGTTTTGTGTTTGCTTTGCAGTTTCAGTCAATGAAGTTGAAGCTTTGCATGAGCTCTTCAAGAAACTCAGCTGTTCTATTATTGATGACGGCTTGATTCACAAGGTCTGTCTTTTTTTTTCTTGTGAAAGTCTCTCAGATGTATAAGTTAATGAATTTGCCATAGCTTGATGGTCATCTTATATGTCTGTGTGGTTGCTTTCAAGCATAAAGTTTGCTCCTTTATTGTATAGATATTAATGTTACTGGTTTGTAGGAAGAGCTTCGACTGGCTCTGTTTCAAGCTCCATATGGTGAGAACCTCTTTCTTGATAGGGTGAGTGTGTTCTTTAGAGAGACGTATCATGGTTTCTTAGACTTGTTGAGATGAGAGTTAAGGTTTTCATATTGAATTGATGTTTTTCAGGTTTTTGATTTGTTCGATGAAAAGAAGAATGGGGTTATTGAGTTTGAGGAATTCATCCATGCACTTAGTGTCTTTCATCCCTATGCACCCATCGAGGAGAAGATCGACTGTAAGGCCTACTAATAATACATTGCAAAGCTTTATCATAATAATAAAACTCTTATGGATGAATCTCAAGCATATGTTTCTAATCTGTGGCAGTTGCATTTAGGCTCTATGATCTAAGACAAACCGGATTTATTGAGCGAGAAGAGGTAAATTTGCCGCCATTGCAAGTTGGTAATTGTCTTCTGAGCTTCATAACAAGTTGAAGTTGTTATAATATGTTAGGTGCAACAAATGGTGGCTGCTATTTTGATGGAATCTGATATGATTCTATCCGATGAACTTCTGACCATGATTATTGATAAAGTGAGTTTTTGGAATCCTCCTCTCTATTAGTAATGAATCATACATTTTGGTAAATTCAGTTAGCAGATTGGTTTTTGTTTCTCTCTACGTTTTTTTGCTAGACATTTGCTGATGCAGATTACGACAAAGACGGTAAAATTAGCAAGGAGGAATGGAAAGTGTATGTGCTTAAGCATCCCAGCTTGTTGAAGAATATGACTCTTCCTTACCTAAAGTACCAAATCCTCTCTCTTTGCTAGATTGACTCTTCTTCCATTTAAGATGTTGCCTTAACTTTTTGATCAACAACATCTGTTTCAATTTGAAGGGATGTGACGACAGCATTCCCAAGTTTTATTTTCAACACTGAGGTTGAAGACTGAGGCAGAACCATGTCCATGGAACACTGGTTATCTTTTTTGTTTCTGCTTGGTTTACATAGTAAACCCGGTTTCCCTATTGTATTTAACCCAAATTAGTTGGTGATTATTAGCTGTAAGTAAAATTGTGAATGATTTTGCTTTGTTTTGAAGAGTGCAGTGTAAACTGTTGCATTGCAAGTAATGAAGCATTTGTGTCTATGGCCATATTGCTCACTTAAGTCTTGATCTACCAAAGTTTGTTTTTGTTTTGTTTCCGTGGAACCATTTATGTCTACTAGTCACTTTAAGAGTTATGAGTAAACTGCAAGTAAACAAACGTTTACATTACAGCCGTACCGAAACAGCAGTGTGACCGGTTCAATGAAACAGGATTTGATCCTACACATGATTCGTTGCTGGATGGGATATATACGAAATCCGAACATTCTTAGACCCAACTAAAATTGTAAATACTTGAAAGACATGGGACAACCAAGGTTGAGTTCAGTTTCCAAGTTAACAATAAAGATTATTTGGTTTATCTTTCTGCAGCTTTTTTGACAGTAATCTACGTTTGTTTCGGTGATTTGTGGAAAATATATAGATGTATTCGAATTATATTAAGAGAGTAAGAGAGACAGAAAGCGTATAATGATAACACTATGGACAGAATGTGAAAGAGAAGAGAGAGAATGGTGTGAGAAAATGGAGGACACATAACACAAGTCTATGCATCCGGGGAGAGCTGTAATCAAGCAGATACTGCAGCTGCGACCTGTTCTTCCTCCGGGAGGAGAGTGCACACCAGTTTCCTGTCTCCATACACATTGTCCACTCGACCTGTTCCACGTTTTAATCATTTGTCAGAAATCAAAGTAAGCTACACAAAAAAAAAAAAAAACATATGTGTAATCTATCTTGGATGGTCTTATACTTACTTGTACTGGGCCAGAACTTCGCCGAGCGGAGCCATGGGGCAGGGAAAGCAGCGTACTCTCGAGAATACGGCTTTTTCCATGTGTCTGACATTAACAACTGTGGAGGATGTGGGGCTCCCTGAGAACACAAAACAACCAAGTCTTTATCTCAACTTCTTCAATAATAAGATGAGTCTTTGTTTTCTTAATTACCTTGAGAACATTGTTCTGGACATCCGCATTTCCTTTTTCAATCTGTGCAATTTCTTCCCTAATTGAAATGAGAGCATCACAGAACCTGTCTAACTCCGCCTGCAAAC
>NC_025696.1:3646132-3718417 GCF_000633955.1 Camelina sativa | reverse complement strand
ATACTTTAGTTTCATTCAGTTCACAACACTGTAATACCTTGAAGCCTCTCAAGTCTATGATGAATTCGTGTGCTACTGTTCCATTAGCACCACGGAAAAGAACTGGGTAGTGTTTCTGTATAAACAAATCAAGAGGAAAATTAGACTTTCTTCATTCTCAAACGATGAATAGACAAAGAGGAGACAAAGATGTTCTACTACCTCTAGACGCTTTGCCATGTAATTGGCATTCAAAATTGCAATCTTGGAGGCATCAGTGAGTCCACCAGATCCCATCATGGCAATGTAAGAATAAGATATTGGCAAGATAAGCGCAGATCCCCATGGTGCAGCGGCTATTGTACCCATCGGTTCAGTATTCTCGGGTAGTGGGATACCACCAGTAGATATCTTTATACATGGCAATGGAGGAAACCAAAAAATAAGGAATCTAATGATTATTAACCAAGATGCAGAACAGTGATGAAGGATGAAAGACTAACCACGGGGTGAGAAGGAAGAAATGGTGCCAAATGTTTCTTCACACCAATGGGACCCATACCAGGACCACCACCTCCATGAGGAATACAGAAGGTCTTGTGGAGATTGAGATGGCACACATCGGCTCCAATAAAACCAGGGCTTGTCAAACCAACCTACAAAAAAACCAACACCATGCTGTTACAAATAAGACCAAAACCTTGAGATCTCTGTTTGCAGATTAAGATCTTTCACCTGTGCATTCATGTTGGCACCATCCATGTACACTTGACCTCCATTTTCGTGTATTATGTTGCAAATCTGGTCGATACCCTCTTCATAGACTCCATGAGTTGAAGGGTAGGTAACCATAAGAGCGGCTAACTTGTCTTTGTTGTCTTCTGCAGCTTTTCTCACCTCCTCAACATTGATGTTTCCCTTAGCATCAGTTCCAACCGTAATAATTTTCATCCCGCACATAGCAGCACTTGCAGGGTTTGTACCGTGTGCAGAGACAGGTATGATACACACATTACGGTGATGATCTCCTCTTGACTGGACAATGCAATAATGCATTCATTCATTCACTTTTCAGTTTATACAATTAAAATAAATTGAAGGTGAACAATTAGATTCAAATTTAGGATGTAAGCTTTTACCATGTGATATGCACGGATAACCATAAGCCCGGCATACTCACCAGAAGCGCCAGCATTAGGTTGAAATGAGATAGAGTCAAACCCAGTGACTGTACATAAGAGATCACCCAAATTTTGGAACATTTCCTACATAAATGTAGAAACGAAATCAGTTGATTTTTCAATTTCATAGATCAAACCTCAGATGAATCAAGAAAGTGACTAACCTGATAACCTTGTGCTTGTTCAACAGGAGCAAAAGGGTGAATGTCGGTGAAACTTGGCCATGAAACTGGCATCATTTCAGTTGTCGCATTTAGTTTCATCGTACAAGATCCCAACGGAATCATGCTGTGGCACAGTGATAGATCCTTATTCTGTAACTTGTGAATGTACCTAAGCAACTCATGCTCTGTGTGGTACCTAATCACATAGTTAAAAATAAAAATAAAGATGAGAAACTGATAATCCGCAAGCAATAAACCACTCAAGATCAAAAAAGAAAGAAAGAATAGTACATGTTGAAGATTGGGTGGGTAAGATAAGGGGTCTCTCTTGTTAAGCTAGAAGGAATGGCACTCTGAACTTCGGGTGCTAGAGATTCAGCTGTGAATGGAACCTGAAGCGGATTGGAAACAATCAAATTTTATTCAAGGTGCACGGAGCTGATAAGTAAACAACAAAAGACAAAAGGAGGAATAAGCAAACACTTACAGGCTTGCCAGAAGCAAAAACTTTGAAAAGTTTATCGACATCATCCAAGGTGGTTGTTTCGTCAAAGGAAGCAGTAATCTGAATTAAGTAATCATATCCAAATATTCAGAGATCGGTCTGCTGTTATACAAGTAAGAACCCTTAAAGGCCAAAGCAAAGGAGACTCACAGTGTTTGAGTCCACAACACGCAGATTAATTTCACTTTTGGTAGCTGCATCAGCAATAGCATGTGCATCCGAACACTTGATTTTTACAGTGTCAAAGAAGGGAAGTTCTTGGACTTCTGCAACCCCAAGCTTCTTCAACCCTAAAGCAAAGGCGCCAGCAAGACCATGAACACGCTCGGCCATAGATTTTAGACCAGCAGGTCCATGGTAAACAGCATACATG
The DNA here is from genome assembly GCF_000633955.1 of Camelina sativa. Classification (NCBI taxonomy): domain Eukaryota; kingdom Viridiplantae; phylum Streptophyta; class Magnoliopsida; order Brassicales; family Brassicaceae; genus Camelina; species Camelina sativa. The sequence goes on along the minus strand of NC_025696.1, from coordinate 3,716,215 downwards.
GCAGCCATGTTGGCAAGCAGCGCCTGCAAGATAAGGAAAACAAACATTATACAAAAGGAAAAGATGAAGTTCTCATCAGGATATATCAATATATCATCTAATGCTCTACTGAGTAAATCAGAGATAGTAAGGAGTGATTACTTGAGCAGTACAGATGTTGCTAGTGGCTTTGTCCCTCCTAATATGCTGTTCTCTAGTCTGCATAGCCATACGAAGAGCTGGCTTTCCAGAAGAATCAACACTAACACCAATAATCCTCCCAGGCATCATTCTCTTATACTCTTGTGAAGTAGCCAAGAACGCAGCATGAGGACCACCATAACCCATGGGAACACCAAACCTTTGAGCAGAACCAACCACAATATCGGCACCAAGTTCACCAGGGGGTTTCAACACAGTCAAAGCAAGCAAATCCGTAGCCATAACAACCTTAACACCATGAGCATGAGCATTCTTAACAAACTCAGCATAATCCAAAACCTCACCTTCAGTACCAGGGTACTGAACAAGAACACCACAAACATCACCAGAACTGTAATCTACATCCTTGAGATCAGCCGTGACAAGATTCAAATCAAACCCACCAGCTCTAGTCTTGCAAATATCAATCGTCTGAGGGTGACAGTTACTAGCAATCACAAAGGTCTTCTTTTTATACTTTTGAATGTTGTTACACATAGCCATAGCCTCCGCAGCAGCAGTGCCTTCATCAAGTAACGAAGCGTTCGACATAGGAAGACCCGTGAGATCGGTGATAACCGTCTGGAAATTGAGGAGAGACTCGAGACGACCTTGAGAGATCTCAGCTTGGTAAGGAGTGTACTGAGTGTACCAAGCTGGATTCTCCAAAATGTTACGGATGATCACAGTAGGGACGTGGGTGTTGTAGTAACCCATTCCGATGAAAGATTTGAAAACCTTGTTCTTGGAAGCCAGATCAACCATGTGTTGAATCATCTGGCTCTCGGTTAAGCCTTGGTCGAATTTGGAGAACTTCATCGAACCTAATCGGATTGATTTGGGGACCGTAGCGTCGACGAGCGAATCGATGTGGTCGTAACCACAGAATTTAGCCATGTGGCTTTGTTCATCTGGGGTTGCTGAGTTGTGACGACGCGGGAAAGTATCGCCGGGTTTGAGAGCGTCGACGGAGATCGAACGCGTCTGTTGGTGGTGGTGGTGTCTCGCGAAGGCGGCTGCGGAGGTGGGATTGACGGATCGGTGGGTGGAGATGAAAGGGGAAAGAGAAGAGACGTACCTCGCCGGAGCGTGGGGGACGACGAGGTGGGGAGTATCGGGGTTACGGTGTCGTTTAGCGTCGTTAACGAGACGTTTCACGATGCCTCTGTAGGCAAGTCTCCTTGCGCGCTCCATTGGGGTAGGGAAAATTAGGAAACGGGGTTGAGAGTAATAGATTAGGTGTTTGAGGTAGAGGAAGATGAGAGATGTGTATTCTTGCTTTTTTTAGTTTATCGCCATGGATTGTGGTGGAGGAAGAGAGAGCTACAAAGGATGAGAGTATATAAAAGTATATATACACTCACTCTCACGGACCGTTGTAAATTTATAAAAATGCGAATGTATGTATATCGAATAAAGTGTGTGTTTATTATATAGTCGAATTTTTTGAGATATTCTTTTTTTTTGTAAAATCAGAAAAATTAGCGTGGCTCTCTGTGGTTAATTGGTGAAGGTGGGAGATGTGGTTGGTGAAAAGCATATAACAATTTGTAAAAGATTCCACGTGTATTTGTTGCATCTAATCAGTAGTTACAATATTCTGATAATCTTTTTTAAAAATATATATATGATTAAATTTGGATCTCCCGACATCTCTTAATTATTTGCTACTATTTGTTTATGGCTAGTATTTTTCTCCAAACTATATATACAAGATCAGCAAATAATATTAACATTCTCAAACCAAAAAAAAAAACGTAAAAATATAATTTATATAATTAAGTTTGGCTTAATTAATACTTCATAATTGAATAATATAAATTATGGAGTATTTTCTAATAATATACGAACAAATGAATAATATAAATTATATAGGAAGCACTACATAATTGTGGAAAATGCTGTAAAAAAGATCTCAGAGATAAAATTTGAAAGGAAGAGAACTGAAGTGGAAGAGATTGGGTATCAGTGGACAAAATTGTTTGTCACCTTTATCGAACAAAATATCAGAAAGGTGGCAACAAATTAAAGTAATATATATGGTGAAGATGATTTAATTATTTTGGTTCACATGAATATGTATGATAAATTAGGTGGCGGAATTTGTTTCACATAGAGTTTATCTCCTCAATAGAGAATTTGTCTCCTTAAATTTTTTTTTTTTTTTTTAAAAAGAACAATTTAATTATAGGGTTCGTCTTTTTCTTCATCATACATGGGAACCATCGTCCTCCATAATCCAATTTATTCGACAGATAATGAAATATTCTCGTTTTTGACCTAGCTTCCATGAAATACAAATCTTAATAAGAATTCTCCTTTCCTTTTGGAAAAAGTTAATTCATATTGTTTTTCAAACAGTACTTTCCTTAATTTGTTGTTAAAGTTTTAACTAAAATTATAACTAAAGGAATATATATACAAAGCTATGATTCATGGATTATACAATGTTTTTCTAAACTAGTAGAGAAATGATTTAGCATGCTCTTTTAACTTAGGCACTTCATCAACTTTGTTTTTTTTTTTTTCATCAATTTTGTTCATATACTAGATATATAGATAGTACAAAATACCAAATAACTACTATAGAATTATAGATACATTCATACATAGTGTTGTTGATATCTTGATGAAGATCTCCACGTAATAATCCACTTCTTATTCTTGTCTTGTAGGAGATGGACTTTTTCCTGCGATATATTCCTATATAGGCACGACCATTCCAAGTCCCTCAACTTGGTACCAAAACGAAAAAGCTTATTGTTTCCTCTTGGAAATCTATATGTAAGGCTTAGGGCTGGGTATTTCAAAACTTTCTTTTGTTTTTTGGCCCAGCCTTCGGATTCATCAGTTGCATGTATAAGCTATTGTTTTCGTAACCAGCTACAAAAGGTTTAAGAAAGATTGGACGGTGAAAATTTGCTACCGAGTGAACATTTCAAAACGTACGCCATATATATTTTTATTAAATAAAATAGAGTAATAAACTTGTTGATCAGTCCAATTACTACTTTCATAAACAAATCACAACAAACAACATTAAAAAAAAAATCAAAAGGATTAAATTCCATACACACAAATTCAGTAAAGAAAATCAAAGAGCTTGATATATTTACCAAAAAAACAGTTAAAACTTATCAAGCCCAAATAGCGAGAGCTGACATCATCCCAGCTCCAAGAAACAAAAAGCAATAGGAAACAATTTGAAGTTTGAAATCAACACTCATCTTCTTGCTCAAGAAATCCGCAGCGATCAAATCAACAAGCGCCATGTAAACTAGTATTCCCGCAGAGAGAGAATCTAGCACCCCTTCAGCCACCAATGCCGCAACACTGTAGGAATTGTAAGATGATGCAATGGCCGTTCCCACGGCCACACCGATGGGAGTAGTGATGGCGAAGAAGAAAGCCATCATGGATGATCCGCGCGTGGTTAGTCTGGCCTCTGCAACGCAACCACCTAGGGCAAAACCTTCGAAGAATTGGTGGAAGGAAAGAGCGACAAGGAGGGGACGTATGGTGCATGGGCTATGTGATACTCCAAGTGATATTCCTATAATTATTGAATGTGATACTATTCCCATTTCAAGTATCTGAAATATAAAACATCAGATCGTATCATCAGTTTTATATAAAAAGAGATCTTATAAACGGAATCGTTTGACTAGGTCACATATGACTCAATGAACACGTCAAAATACCACCAACAAAAACAAAAAAAACATGTTTCCAAAAAATAGTTTTAGTATAGAATGAACACTTATGACTTATATTATCATTATTTTGTAACTAATGATCAAAATGACAATAAAAAATACTTTTCGAAAACTAGATATAAATAAATTGTTAATGTAATGTGACATTTTTAAATAGGAAATAGCATCACTCGTTGCACTCACATTCTAATGGACTTGATTGTGGTAGAAGAAAATGTCAATCGATTAATATTACAGATCAAAGACAGCGCTGTAATTTCATTAAAACAAAGCTAGCTAGCTCTATGTAGTTCCAGCTGTAGTTACCATGAAAGTCATGTACAGTGTATTAGACAATTGACTATAATCCCATCTACTTATTTTATTAAAAGCGACACTGACTTAGCTACATTGTGTATGAATAAAGTCAAATATTTGTTTTTCTCCTGAAAAAATCATTAATAAGGTGAACAAGAAATCAAAACTCAAAAGTCAGAACTTACTAAATATAAAGTCAAAGTCAGAATATAAATAGAAAAAAAAAAGTCTTAACCTTACCTGAGAAACAACAACGTGCCTTACACCACTGTCCAAGCCAACGTCCCCGTGGCCGTGGCCGTGTCCATGACCGGAAACACCACTTCTCTTTGAGAGAGCCTCAAAACCTTCGGCACCCATGGAGAGGCTATGACGGTGATGGTCCGCGCGAGCACGCATCCCCACGATATGCAACGCACCTCCATCTTCGTCCCTCAGTAAACCCGATTCAAGACCCGGATCCGAAATAATGGAACCGTGCTGACCAAGCGACTCGACAGAGAGGTTCATCATCTTCACCTGCTTCCTCTCGTAATACCCCGTGATCATGAAATCAGCGAGCAGAGTGAGAAGCGCCGCGACCATGGCAAAGAACTCCGGGAATGGAAACATTTTCCAAGGAAACTCCGGCAGACACGGGTCGGACAAAGCTTCGGAGCCGCCGGAGAGCATGTGAACGAACCCTGTTGCGAGTATCACTCCTGCTGCGAATGCTTTGGCTCCCCTCATTAATCCACCGTTCGACGGGAGGAGTGTTCCTCCTACAAGAGGGATTGTGACCCCGGCGGCTCCGGCGACAAGGATCGAAGCCATAGCTGCAAACTTGAGGGTGAGAGCAGCCGCGTCATCCCGACACGGGTCTGACTCGCCCGAGTCACAGCTGGTAGTGAACGACTCTGTTTTGTAGTTTTTGGAAATATAAAAAAGTTAACTTAAGTGGGTTTCAAATTTTGATAAGATGACAGAGACAAAAAAAAAACAGCAAAGTGAAGTGAGAGTACTTGTCAATCCAGATGATAGTGGTCGAAGGAGCTGCCAGAAATCCTGAAAACATTCGGAGGCAAAATGTGAGGAAAGAAAGTAAGTATAGGAGAAGCCAAGGACTTTGAAATTATTGGATGATGAGTAAGAAGTTTCTGACCTGTAACAGAGACATTAGTGAATTCGCTTAGTTGGTTAAACTTGTGAATTCGCTTAGCTACTTAAGAAATTTATCATTATGGAGTTCTCCTGTTTTATAAAGAAAGTTTCGGAGAATGTCAATCAGTGCGAGTGTTTTTGTGTGTGCGTGCACGTACGTTTTTACAAACTATCATCAAGTGGTTCACGGGAATCAAATGACCATACAATGTCGTCATTTTTACCACCTACTCTCATTGAAAAAGAATATTAACATTTTTTGTTTTTTTTGTTAAAAGATAAATTTTGGTAAGCATTTCTGTCTAGTATAAAAGGCACACAGTAATACATCAAACTTTTTTTTTAAAAATTTGTATGGAAGTCTTTGTTATTGTAATTTATATTTTACAGTAGAAGTATGACTCTTTTTTTTTTTTTTTTGCAACTTGCAGAAAAGAATGACTACCTATAACAACTACAAAGTAATGTTTTAAATTGAGTTCGAATATATTTCAATGATGTGAGCTAATCTTATTTTGTAATTCTTTGTTTTACTCAAAATAGTCAAAATGCAATGACAAAAATATAATATTTGGGCTAAGCGGCATAGTCGTTTCCGGGAGAAAGAGTGAAAAAAATCTCCTCAGTTCAAATAAAAGTCTTGATTAAAATCATCAGACTACAAGTCAGCAACAAAGGAGACATTTGAAGGTTTGTTTTATTTTTAAAGCTTTTTTTTTGTTTTGCTTGAGAAGCAAGCTAAATGTTCTCATGTTCTCACTTTTCAGGTTTGGAGGTGAGATTACCTTTAGCTCTCCAAGGTCTCATAGATGATGCTAGAGGAGAAGAAGAAGATGCTGCTGGAGGAGTCGACGGTGGTGAAAACAATCCTAGAAAAATTAATGAATAAGAGAGCAATACAAAAAAAATTACTGATGGAGTGAAGCAATTTGAAGGGTATGAAGTCGAATTTTGGTAGCAATAACAGAGAACACACGATCTGAGAATGATATAGGGTTTATGAACAAAAAATTCTCTTTGTGTTATTAAGAAGTTTGCCACCGACCTAATTAGTGGAAGCCCAATATATGGGCTAATAGACTATAAGGCCTTACTAACCTTTGAATTTTTGTTTTTAAACACTAGGTTTTCTTTTTTCTTTTTTAAATCAACTTACCAAATGATATGTATGCATATACTATATGTAGTCATTTGGTTTTGAGATAATATAGTATAAGAGTAAGAGATAGAGTATACAAAAGAGTGAGTAGATTGATATTTTTATTATGAATAATTTTTAAGTTTATACTTTAAAATGTTGATTGTATATAAAGTATTCAAATATCAACAGAGATAGATGTTTGTTCTTGTATGTATTGCTTATACATGACCAAATTGGAATATGACCAAACCTAAAGCTTAAGGTATATTTTTGTTTTTTGTATTTTTGCACAAAGTATGTTCTTAAGCTTCACATTAATTTTTTTTTATTATTATTTTAGTCCTCACATAGAGTATTTTGTTATTTAAGACTTTATTTGTCTCAAGTATTAATTAATAATATCTAAAATAATTTGCTTTTAAGATATTTAATAAATAGTATATCTTCTCAACATTAGTAATCAAACATAGCAAATTAGCAATTTAAGATTTGCCATGGTAGTTGGTGAAGATGATTAAATGTTTTTACATACAAAAACTTAAAACGTGACTGAAGAAGTGGAGAACAAATATTCATATCCATGGCAATTAATTTATCTAGTTAAGTAAGTAAAATAACACGGCTTAGAAGATTAAATTTTCGTCGGCTCGTCGCTATGTATACACTATTTATATATGGGCCAAGCGGCCCAGTAGGAGAAGAGTATCCATTGACCTCATTAGCGACAGTGAAATCGGCCCTAAAAACCAAAGTTGTTAACAAAAGCGATTTAGCGATCAAATTGTTAATTGCTGGGATCACTCTAATTATAGTATTAGGGCCAAACGTACTTTGGGAAGGGAATAAATAAGAATATGCTTTGAGCATATCTAATGATTTTATCATCTCATCTTTTCTGGGAGAAGAGAGAGACAAAAGTAAAAAAATCCCATCACTCCAAATCATTCTTCGTCCAACGCTCTGTTTCCCTCGGTCCCTAAACAAGATTCCAAATTTGTAAAGGCTGGGTAAGCAATCATCCTCTCTTATCATCTATTTGAATTCTCTGTTTTGTAACTTCAGTACTTTTCGTTTTGAAGAAACCTGGAAATCAAAAAATTCAGAGAGTTTCAGTTGGGTTTTTTTTTTTGTCTAGATTTCATGTTAGCATCCTTCAATGTGCCTATTTTCTTACTGTATGTGACTCTGTTTACTTATTGCAAAAGCAGAATCTCCACTTTTTTACTTCATTTGATCATATATTCAGTCTTGGGAAGAGCTGTTTTAGCCTGGTTTAGTGGGTGTGTGATGATAAAGTTTCGATTTTTACTGGTTTTAGTTTTTGGAATTTGATTTGGATTTTAAGAATAAAACTTAAGAGAATTTGACAGAATCTGTTGATGGCATTGTTTGTTCTGCTAAACCAAATTGTCATAAACCTTGTGCTGTTTTTGTATTTTGCAGGTGAATGTGTGTTTGATAGATTCAAGAAGAAACCTTTAAAAAAATGGCGCATCTACTGTCAGCTTCATGCCCTTCAGTTATCTCACTTAACAGCAGCAGTAGCAGCAAGAGTTCCCTTAAGCCGTTTGGTTTAGGACAAACCTTCTTCAATCCTCAATGTCTTGCAAGATCTTCTCTCAAAGGACTTCTCTTTCAAGAGAAGAAACAGAGAAGAACAAGTTCTGTTCTCCGAGCTACTGCTGTACCCATAAGCCAACAAGCACCACCTGAAACATCAACCAATGATTCTTCACCGTCTAAACCAAAACGTGTTATGGTCATTGGTGGAGATGGTTACTGCGGTTGGGCTACTGCTCTCCACTTGTCCAAGAAGAATTACGAAGTTTGCATTGTTGACAACCTTGTAAGACGGCTTTTCGACCACCAGCTTGGACTTGAGTCATTGACTCCTATAGCCTCCATTCATGACCGTATCAGCAGGTGGAAGGCTTTGACAGGGAAATCAATTGAGCTATACGTTGGAGATATCTGTGATTTCGAATTCTTGGCTGAGTCTTTCAAGTCTTTTGAGCCTGATTCAGTTGTCCACTTCGGTGAACAGAGATCTGCGCCTTACTCGATGATAGACCGGTCCAGAGCCGTGTATACACAGCACAACAATGTCATTGGGACTCTCAATGTTCTCTTTGCTATTAAAGAGTTCGGAGAAGAGTGCCATCTTGTGAAACTTGGGACGATGGGTGAGTACGGTACTCCGAATATCGATATCGAGGAAGGTTTTATAACGATAACTCACAATGGTAGAACTGACACTTTGCCATACCCCAAGCAAGCTAGCTCCTTTTATCATCTTAGCAAAGTTCACGACTCGCACAACATTGCTTTTACTTGCAAAGCTTGGGGTATTAGAGCCACTGATCTCAACCAAGGAGTTGTTTATGGAGTCAAGACTGATGAAACAGAGATGCATGAGGAGCTCCGTAACCGATTAGACTATGATGCTGTGTTCGGTACAGCACTTAACCGGTTCTGTGTGCAAGCTGCTGTTGGTCACCCACTTACTATTTATGGTAAAGGTGGTCAGGTAAATGACTCTTTTTTTAGCTGTTTTCAAAGATAGTTTTTAATCAAGAAAGTGAGGTTTGTATTCAGTTTTGTTTTTTCCTCATTGCAGACAAGAGGCTACCTCGATATAAGAGACACGGTTCAATGTGTTGAGATAGCTATAGCGAACCCGGCAAAGGCTGGTGAGTTCAGGGTCTTCAACCAATTCACAGAACAGTTTTCAGTCAACGAGCTGGCTTCACTCGTCACTAAAGCGGGTTTAAAGCTCGGGCTCGATGTGAAAAAAATGACTGTGCCTAACCCGAGAGTGGAGGCGGAAGAACATTACTACAACGCAAAACACACAAAGCTGATGGAACTTGGACTTGAGCCTCACTATATGTCAGAGTCACTTCTTGATTCGTTGCTCAACTTTGCTGTTCAGTTTAAAGATCGTGTGGACACGAAACAAATCATGCCTAGTGTTTCTTGGAAGAAGACTGGCGTCAAGACCAAGTCCATGACAAGTTAAAAGTGCAGATCAACATTACGCTTAAGAGAGATTATTAGATTATGTGTAGAGATGTGTTGTTTGTTATCTTCAAACTTCATTTGTGCAAAAGACTTTGCTAGCTTAAGCGGTTCTTGTCCCAAACCATTGTGCAGTTTTTTCACTTCTTAATGTTCTGTTAGATCTTAATATAATAATATCGATGAAAATGATAGAATGTTTGAAAAAGATATATAAAATCAAGAATCAAAGAAATTATTTTGTAATAAAAGATGTTAAAGTAACATGAAACCATTTTTTACTTACTGGAATGAAATTGGATTAGTTGTTGAAATATATAATTTCTATGTGGCGTATGCTTTGTATCAATCAGTTTAAGATTAAAGTAAGTTATACTTTTTGGTGTATTTAAAAATTGGAGAGTGGTGTGTTGGGGTGGGTCATCATCGTTAGCATTTTTCTAATGTGAATGTCTTTTCCAAATGCGAAGGAAACTTGTGGGGTCAAATTCGAAGGAATCAAGTGGTTCTTTTTTTTGTTTTGTATAATTATAAATTTTTAGCCCTAATTATTTCCCTCTTCAAAAATTCCTTCTCTCCCTTTTCGTATATTTTTTTTTTCTTATAAAACAATAAACGATTCCATTACATTTTATGTTTAATGTTTAAAAGATGTTTGACAAAAAACCTCATAACCAAATTTTGTAATAGATCGATTTTACATTGTGAGATAACCTTTAAAATTAAGGATCGATGTTATTCAACTTAAATGTTTCTTTTAAAAACAAGGGTTTCTTGTCCAGAATGCCATTTTCGGCCCAAAATTTGTGGATCTGCCACTTCTTAACCGAGCTTGTGGATTTACTATTTTGTTCTCAATTTTACCCTCAATTGATGGGCGGGATAGTCAAAAGGTTTGAAAAGAAAAATTAGGTTTTCTGGACAGGATTTGGGAATTGTCAATCCAGACGTCCTGACGACAGAGACACCCTAGACGTATAAGTTCTGAAAATATATTAGCGGGATCTAAACCCTACAGAGCATGGCCGACTAAACAAGGGACATTGTGAACCCAAACGGAATGCCGGCTTACACATACTAGATTTATGAGTTGTTGAAACCATTATTGGAAGCTAAACCCTAGGAAGTACCGCCAGATAAAGTTCTGTCACTGACAACCCAATCGAAATGGTGTTAAGATATACAAACCTGGAGCAGGAGATCCATGGTCTGCCATCCTCGCGAAAGACGATTTGGCTGAAAGGTAACCACCTAATCAAAACAGCATACCCGTTAATATATAGATAGCAGTGATATATAATTTAATCAGTGAGCTGGGTAAATCCACTTCTTCACTTACAAATCCAGAGACTTCTATCAAATCCGGCGATGGTATATGGCTTCCGATTGGCAGTATTCGGAAGTAAAAGTAGAAAAGAAAAAGGTAACTGCAGAGCAAGGCCGATACTAGCAACAGTGGAATTTATTTTAAAGACGACGAAGGGATGGCAACTACAATTGCCCTTTCTTTTCACGTTCACGGGCACGGGTAGGTCGGATAACTAATTTATTGACGAATTATTTATTTATGTAGCATTCGAAATCAAATCTCAGCAGACGGGGGTACGACGATAATCCTCAGTTCCAAAAAAATGGTATTTCCACAAACTATGCAACAAGTGACAACCTTTACAAAGACCATCAGAGAAAGTGGTTTTCTCCTAATTGATTCTAAAAACAACTACAAATACTTTAGTGGCTGAGTTGCCACCATATCTCAGAGTTACACGAAAGAAACTTCATTGTTGGGAATTTTTTTTAAAGCATATATAATGTTGTGCGCCTCTTAACACATTTGTATCTACGACTTTGCTACCTGTTATGTATGGAGCATATCCGAAAATAGCACCAAAGAAGAAAAATTGAAAGCCTGTCCAAAACGTACTTTTACGATAAATATAAATAGCATTGAGAAAGAATAAGAAAAATAATTATGGATAAGTTAAATAAATCAATGGTAAGTAATACGACAATGATCAAAATAATTGAACAAATAATTCTCCATAGTTAAAACACTATTCAATTTAAGTGAAAACAGTATTAAAAGCGTGGGAGCTTTTGGTGTAGAGGCACTGAGTTTCCTCTGTATTTTATTGCATATATTAATGTCATTATGTATTCGTCCAAAAATAAAATAAAAAAGTATTCATTATTTCATGAAACATTTGTTGGAGAAATTGTTGGTTATGATTGATGAGGTCATCCTCGCCATCAGTATTCATCAACTAGCGAATAAAAAAATATATATACAAAAAGCATAACCTTAATTTTGAAGACATGTCACATGATCTCACACAAAAATCTTAATCCCACAACTACCATATTGTATAGGTCGGCAATTCTTTTTCATTTTTTTTTTAAAAGAGTTTTGGATGTATAAACTTATTTGCTTACACTTTACAGCATGGTTTTGGAATTTGATATTCAAAGATTTATTTGTGAAAATCAAATCTTAGTAAATATTGACATAAGCTTACAGATAACTTGAGTTGGAAGCTATCCTAATCATAACTGAGTCATGGGAGCTTAAGTTTTGAGTTATTTGCTTAAGTTAACAAAGTGAGTGTAGACTTTGTTCTTCTTGAGTTCCTAAAACCTATATTCAATAATAAATGATGGTTAAGTAATAATTTTTTTTTATTGTTCATGATAAATCAAATAAGAACTATTGTAAATAAAATATGGTTGAGTAATAATGTTTCCGTGGTCATGACAAATCCCAAAACAAAACCTTACACAACTAAGACTAGTTAGTGATCTATCATGTGTGTGTCATATATTGGAATATTTGAGGAGAAAATGTGACCATAGTATGTAGTTTAGTGGTAGATAAATAAAAATGCTATCTATCATTTAAGCATCGCACAGAAAAATAATTGGTTGCAACCAAATCATCTGAACCTGATATCTTGGTAAAATAACAGTGTGCCAGTGTGTAGTGTGAGATCAGCAACTATCATTTATTTGACATAGGTCAATATTGACCCTTGACATGTGGAACTTGGACTTTTGACCTTCTTTCCCTAATCCTACTACAAAAAAAATTGACCGGTATAAAGGAGGTATACACAGCATTCTATTCCAAATTACCCAAACTCCAAAGAACGAAGAAGCAAAAAAGCAAAGAGAAGTTCTTTGGTCTTTTCTGAATCTTTGAAAAAGAAAAATCAATAATTGTGGGGAGGGGAAAAAAAGAGAGTTTGTTTTTGGAGATGCCACTTAAGCTTAGCGTCGCTATCAAAAACCCCCTCAATTATTGTAAGTGGGTCTCCAATTTTCCCACTTCTTATTAATTCATTTCCAAAACCATATGAATTTAATTTGGAAATGTTATTATACAATTCCACAACGTACCTTTTTCTCTAACAAGACATGTTTGTTTTAAGGGAAAGATTAAGACATGAAAAATTTCATTATAACTTCAACAACTTACTTAATTAAACTCTACCGACTACGTACCTAGACGGGATCAAGACACACAATCACGAAATTGTATGGCTTAATGATAGTGATCTCCATAATATTTTTTTTAGAGATGTTTAGCTAGCTTGAGGGTTTCTTCAACGTACTATGCCGACTTTTATAAATATTTTCCAATACTATTTCATGTTTTATTTTATTTTTTTTCTTTTTCTTCTTAAAGAGAGAATATTTCCTTGAATAGGAAATTAACGTGATGCCGAGAGCTCGGAGACCTTACAAATAATAGTAGAATCTTCTTCCCTCATTTCTCTACTTTATTTTTAGAATAAATAAAGATAGCTGCAAATTAACTTTGAAATCGATACAAACGAATTCATATCATGATAAAATTAAATTATTTTCCAAATCATGATCATAGATTTGATTACAAACCATGTCTTTACCAAAGACAACACTCTACTCATAAGAACTATCCAAATCCTAACTATCATAAGAAGAAAAAAAATCGAATTACCAATGGTAGATGATCACTTTACCAATAAACTTATGATTGGAATATCTCAGTCAAATATTGTAAAAAGGTCCGAATTAATAAGGTTCAATCATCAGATATACAACTAGATCATAGTTTAGTATAGTCCTAATCAAATCCGATTCATAATTAATGAGGTTGATGGACTCATACTTTATTATCAAAAGAGAGAGAGAGAGAGAAAACGAAGAAGCAAATTATATAAAACTCACTACTTACACATCTTTAATATTATTCATAATTCATTTTCTACATGGGTATTTAATTTTGATCATCTGATGATAATCAGAATTAGGCTTTTCATGAGCAATTGAAGAGAAACCCTAATTTTCTTTTTGATACTGCAAAAGCCTATTCAAATTGGGACAAGTAATAAAAATAAGATGAAAATATTACAATCATACCCAAAGAGCTCCAACTTGGACAAGCTTAGGAACAAGATGACCACTTAGGTGGAGGGCAACAAGGGACTCAAGACCTCCGATGCACTCACGGCCAATAAAAACCGCCGGCGGAGGAACAACGACGGAGCCACCGCCGGAATATTCTTCTTCAAGAGCCGTATGAAGAGAGGAGACCTCGTGATCATCAAGCTCTATGACGGTGGGGACAACGCCGATCGTTGCCAAGAGTCTTTTCATGACGTGGCACATGCAACATGAAGATCTACTGAAGATGATCACAGGATGCTCAGATATCAGCCGTCGGATCTTGGCTTCAGTTGATTCCTCTTCGTCGATGGAGAGAGAGGTAGACGAGGTTTGAGAAGGAGGAGTGAGGTCTAAGCGAAGGACGTCGTCGTTTGAGAAGCGTTCTAAGCCTAATTCTTGCATCATAGCAAAAAAAACTAGAGAGAAAGAGAGAAAACGTAAAGAGCTTTTTCAAGAAGAAGAGGAGATTTTGTATTTGTATATATAGAAAGAATCAAAAAGTAAGTAAGTTTTTAAAAAACAAAAACAAGAAGAAAAAAAAGGAATCATAATAAAATTTAGGGGAAAATTTAATAAAAAGAATAGAAGAAGAGAATTATTGAGGAAAGGAAAAGAAAAGGACAAATAATGGGGGAGGAGGAGAAGAAGGGAGTGGTGTATGTGGTTGCTTACATCACAAAGTACTGTCTCGTGATGTGTTTCTTTTGCTTTTTTTTTTGTAGTATTATTTTTTCCCATCATAATAATATTTTTTGTAATTTTTAGAAAATTTGTTTCTGATGAGTTAAATGCATGGGAGTTCCAAAACCCACGCGCTAGATTTTATTGCCGATGTTGACCTTTTCTATAGGTAAAGTAAGTAAAGGAGATTGGGAGAAAGAAAAAAAGAGGTAGAGAATTCACAATTTGGAGACATATGTACATTTCATAATAGTGTTAGGAGTTAGGACGACGTCTTACTCGCATCATGTCTGGAGGATATACATTTTTATCTAAGAATATTACCATTGATGTATTGGGATACAAATTTTATTTACTAAAATATATAATTTGAAAATAAGTTATTTATAATTTTATTAGATATATATTGTAGGAATACATCTGTTCTAGTGATGTAGCTAGTAACATATATGCATACTGAAACTGAATCTACTATAAACATATTGCACATGGCAAATTGGCAATAAATATATAATCCCGTGGAGATAATGGAAATGGTAAAAGTAGGGTAAAGGGTATTAAAAGTAAAAAAAATAATCATATTGAAAGCGCCATAAAACTTGTCAGCTGTGTTATAAACATGCGTTTTTATTTTGATCGTCAGATGCGGAGTCAAATAAGCGTTGTGGCGAACCAAGTGTTATTAGCCTTATGATCCACATTGCCAATGTGTCATGAAGACGTGTAAACTACTCAACTAGATGAAAATTAAGGATCTCGTGTATATAAATTAACGGTAAAGCTAATTACGCTTTGCAATTAAGAACGTTAAAGCAGATCAATTTATTGGGATGATCATTTCACAACTTGTCATAGAAAAACAAAAACAAAAATTGAAAAGGTGTTTATTAAGAGATTTAAATCTTTATAAAATTTGTCGTACAAGATTGGTTAATCAAGTTGTAATTATGATAGCGAGCTGCAATTGTGTATTTTGCTTTACGTACATGAGAGTTGTTGTTTTTATATGCCATTACCCAATGAGGTAAAGCAGATAAAAATTTCTAAATCGAAAACAAAAACTGATTGGCTATCCTTCTAACCTTATATCTAAATGACAAAAAAAAAGCGAGAATCTTTTATTTATTTATAAAATGATGTTTATTTTTCTAGTTGTCTTCAATTGATTGTGTTTTAAAATATATTTATATTGTTTTCTTGGATTTTTAAACTATGTTTGTGATTAAAATTTGTAAGTGTAATACAAAAAAGATTGACGCATATTCTTTTAGCTTACACTTTTGCTATTATGACAAAGCATTAAGCATTTATGTTCTCATGTTATGTACAAATTAAAAAATTAATCGGACCAATCCCAAGGCTTCTTAGATTGAGATTCTCTTGTTGACTATATATATGTTAGACTTAGCTGCTTGAGACTATATATATATATATATATATATATATATATATATATATATATATGTTGGCTGTCTCCAAAAAACTCGCAAATTTAGGATATCAAACGCTAAACTTAAAAGAATATAATGTGTTAAGTCCACTTTTGCTTCAGGTGGAATTACACCATTTGAGTTCTAATTAATGATAAATTACAAAGAGTTACGAATCCGTTTTATCATCCAAATTGATTAAAAACTCAAAAGAGTTGAATAGAAAAAGTTTATCTCATAGGTGTGGGAAGAGTGGTTTTGTCCGCTTGTTCCAGTAATTTTTTAAGGTTAGCAGATGTGTCTCCCATTCAACAATATACGTATATAAAGTGTTCCCTCTTGTGAGCAATTTTATAAACTAATAACTAAATAAATAAAAAGTAAGATAGACGGTATTAGAAAAAACAAAATCTATACCGTATTTAACTTGTGATTTATTATTATGTTTTTGAAAAGGCTCAAACAAATCTGAAAAATGGTACAAGTTACTTTTACTAAACAAATGTGTTTTTTTGGAACCTTTGTTTTGCTTTAATCACTTGAAATTATAGAAAATGTTGGTTGAAGTATGCATAATGATATCTGCACCACACTAAATAATGATAACATACAATAGTACTATTAAGTATATATTCCTGTTATAAAATTATAAAGTAACTTAACATTTGAGTTTTATACAGAGTAATAATTTGTATGCCCAAAAAAAAGTATTACAGAGTAATCATATAAAACAAGAAGAAGTATTAACAATATGATGTAGGTATGCAATTTTTGGGAGAAATGAATTAAGTAAATTAATACTTCAAAATAGAGAAAGGGCAAAGCATGAATGGTGTGGAAATAGATGAAAATGGAGCCCAATGAGAAACGGACTTTAGAAGAGATGTGGTTGTAGGAGTACCGTCGATGGTGTTGTCTTCAACTTCGTGTCTGCCACATGTGCTCACGTAAGCCCATCTTTTATTTTTTAATTATAATGGAAAAGTATTAATTACTATAGTTTATATAAGTTTTTTCTTCTTTTTCCTTTGGGTGGATCCATTTTCTTTTGTTGTGATCTCTTGGAGTCTTTTTCTAATGCCACCAGGATCATGACGTATTCTTTTTATATTGGTCTCACCTAAAACATTATGTCCTAAGATTCTATATGTAAGATTCCATTTCCATCCATATTCCTATAAAAATTTTATAAACGAATCTTTGTCAATGATTCGAAAAATATGTTAGTGCGTTTGAGAAAGATTGTACATATAACTTAGCTGCACTGCATTTACACCTACCCACAGAGTTCTCCCTAACTGACTAAATAAATATGCCAGTGTTATAAGAGGTTAGTGTAATTACATATATGTTTTTTAATACTTTCCCAAGTCTCAAGTTTAGAAATTTACATGTGTCAGATTTGCATTAAGAAAAGCTTAGGTAGAGGAAATTTCAAACCAGGATATCATAGGGACATGATATACCTTTAGAAAATCAGACATTTGGATCCGGATCCGATCCGTCCAAAAATTATGATATATATGCAAGTACTTTTTGTTAACTTAAAATAAATACAAAAAGTAACAATACCTTGAATTATTAAAACTATAAACAAATTAAAATAAAACTATATATTTAAAAAAAAATCTCGAGTTTTGGAAATAAGTTTATTTCTAGTGGTATAACAAAATGGCGAGAGTTCGAGTTGGTAAGAATTCTTACACTCATGTGGATATATATAGATGAATAGGGTACATAAAACTTTACAGAAATAATAAATTTAGGGTTGTTTTAGAAAGATGAAATTTTAATGAATGGGGAATAGTGAAAATAATACTAGAAATTTATATGCGGAGAAGACGATTTTTTCCGTCGGTAGAATCACACTACATAGGAAAATTCACGATCATCATTTCATCATCACTAGTCAGGGCAAAGTTTTAGAGCGAACGGGTCCATGAAGTTACCGTTAGCACTTAGCACAGGATCGTGAAACGGTGATTGACTTTCTGATGAACCAAGTACTCTTCCATGAAAATCTCGAGATCTTATGATACTTCCCTAGTTTTTTTTCAAATCCAATTCTAATCGACGTAGAGGTTTCACTGGAAGTACTCTTAGCAAGATCTCGATTTTCTACATTAAACGGTAGTTCCATGCCTGACCTCATAGGTCATAGCTAGTTAATTACTCTCCCAACCCCATCTTTTCGTTTATATATACGAGAACCGTAAAATATATAAGGGAACGTTAAGGAAAGTGACATTGTCTTCATCATAACATAATTAATGAAAGAAACTATACATGCTATAATTAACCCTAACACGTACGTGTTAACAAAAAGGAAAGACGTCGACCAATAAGGGGAGAGTGAACAGATACGATAGACTAGAGTAATACAGAACTACCAGTAAAAAAAGTTTCCCTAACACGTACAATTCTATTACACAAAGAAGTGTTATCGGTTTAAGACAAAGTTGCAATTACTTTCTGTTTTTTTTTTTTATATAATTATCGTCAATTAATTAAAATAAATTAACGTTCGCAACTTTACAAAAAAAAATATCAAATTAACGATCAATCTGAACCAGATGATCTAAACGGCCACTAATCGATCGACTGTTTTCTATCTCTAGCATAATCAAGTCAAGTCTTGATCTCACAAGAGAATTTATCAAGAGAAGTATTCGAAACAACAAAATGTTGCAAATTCGAAAATATACAAAAGAGGAAATAAAAACAGAGCTTTAGTGGCTCTTCTCTTCTAACCTCACCCTTTCTTGGTGAACAAGTTAAAAAAATGTGTGTTTAAGTTTTAACACTTAACAGCCCTAGGGCTTGGGATCCCCATGTAAGCTAAGCGTGGAGAGACCCTTATTTTAGGACTCGGCCTTGGAGATGGAATTGGTCCGTAAGAATTAGCTGGCGAAGCCCGAGGAGAGAGGCTGACTTGCTCCAGTGCTTGTGTTTGTAGCTCCACTGGGTAATCTCTAACACACCCAATTCTTGGGCCATATCCACTTGTCCATTTACAAGACAGTCTCTTTACAGGATCAAACACCGGTCTCGCTCTCTCCTCTTGCTCTGTAGGCATCTCATTAGCATCTTCCGAGATTTGTTTTGGTCCTTCTTCTTCGTCCGCAGTGGATTTGAATGACGAGTACTCCTCGTTCACAGAGCATCTCTGTAAATCAAATTTAGTCTCATGAATACAACATTCTCTAGACATCTGCAGCTGAAAGTTTGCTGCGTATGAATCTTTTTATTTCATTACCTTAACATTGGTGAGATCAACATTGTGCTCCTCTAAGAAACTTATGAACTCCTTGAAGTTGTCTTCTGTCGGGAGATAGTGTCCACTGTATGGCCATATAGCCTGAGAAAACAAAATGTGAAGTGAGACATTTTAGTTTAAGTACTTCAAGGGAGAAGCAAGCAAGACATGTAATCTAAGTACCTCAAGGATCCCATCGCGGGCGACTAATCTTCCTGCAGCTGTAGTGGCGCCTCCAGATAAGAAACTTGAGTGCTGGAAAACGCCTTTCTTTTTAATCCCTACGTATAAGGTTCTTGTCGTGCTAAGTACAAAAATCGACTTGGATTCCTCTGTTGAATTGATCAGAGTCATGCTATGTTTATACATTAGTCTCCCATCTTCCACTATCACTTCATATGCTTCTCTCTCCGTCTGCAGGTTTCAAAGAAAAAAAACATAGACGTTGATGAGTAATCAAGAGCTAGGTAATTAGTATGGTCAAGTCGATAGGGTAAAAAACTCACCGGTCCTAAGTATCTGATGCATTGTTTTTGAAGAACACTTCTTGGGTGTTTCTCAAGATTTACATCTTTGCCGTCTCCTATATCCAACCTTTTGTTTCAAATAAGTGAAAACAGAGTTTAGAACACATTTAAAGATCGTAGGAAGATCTAAAGATGGATATATTGAGTCTTAAGTCCTTACCAGTAAAAGAATGGCTGAAAGCTCTTGCTCTCTGACCAGACTTCGTAATAGAAATGCAAGTTGTGGCCATAACGATGACGTGGGTCAATCTGTAAATCCAAGAGGGGGACCAGTTAGAATATGATTCACAAAATCATCATAACTTTTGATCTTGTGTTTTGCACCTAAACTCATAGATTTGTTTTTTCACAAACCATGTCATACTTGTCTATGATTAAAACTAGCAAAGATATTAGGACTTACAGCTTCAAGCCAATGCTGCAGAGCTAATTTCTGAGCCTTTTCATCTTTCGATAAGCCTTTCCCAACCTAAAAAAAAGGAGACCCTCATTGGTTTTTCATAATATAAAAGAGGTATATAGAACTACTAATAACACCTTGACGTATAAGTAAACAGAGATAGAATGATGTAAGACCTTAGCAGCTCGTTTTCTAGCTCGAGCCCACTTGGAAACAGCGCTCTCATGTTTCTCTTCTTCAAAGAAAGATACAGAGCTCAAATCCAGAGCTGCACCATCCAGAGTCCTCCACCTAATATATTTCAAGCAAAAACCAAGGGTTAGCGTAAGCATCCTGAAAAGACATAAAAAAAAAAAGAAGAGAAGATCAATCAAGTAACTAACCAGAGCTCCTCAACGACGACTGCACAATCTGCTAGATTCCTTCTTGTCCGGTAACTCTTATACACCTTTTGTAGGGTAGTTGCAGCTGCATCGAGCTCGGTGACCGGTCTAGGGGAGATGAACACAAAAGGCTCAGGTGGAGTGACTGTGGGTTTCTTTATAATTTGGATTCTCTCACAGTTTCTTCCATTCAAAGTGTTAGGAGTTGACTTCTTTGTCTCCAAGACCTCAAAATCTGAATCAGTCTTGGTCACTTTAGGAATCTCCCAGCTGTTAAAACTTAAAGACCGTTCCATAGTAATCTTCTTAGGAGAATTCTGTTGCGTTATAGTAGTGCTGTCTCTCTTGAAACTGTTGGTTCTTGATGTCAAGCCTCCGTCTTTAAGTTTGAAGCTTAAGGACCCAACTTCAAGACCCATGGCCACACAAATATAATGAAAGGATAATTCCAAAACAGTTTTAATATACAAATCCCCTGCACACATCAATCCAGATCATATCAGCCTTAATTAAACATACTGTAGTATCATTAATATAGCTATATACCAACCAATTATTGGTGAAAATAGAACAATTCAACAAATAAATACCTTGTGGGCATAAAACACAACAAGTCCTCCTTAGGCTTTAAATGATCAAGTATGGCTCTTTGTTTTGACCAGAAGATACAATAAAATGGCACCAAGAAACAGAGGAGAGCTTGAAAGAATAAAGAATAAAAGAATGATTTCTATTCTTTGGAGAAAGAAAAAAAATGATCTAAAGAGTGATATGAATGTAACCAATACAGGTTGAAGTGGTCTTCTATATATATGTAGAGTAGTGTGGGGGGGGGAGCATGAAGACTATTACGAGAGTAAGAAGTCTTCGTTTTAACATATCGTTGAATATGGAAAAATATTACTGAATATTCAAAGTTGGCGTGTCTGAATAATGTTGAATATTACAAAAAGAGACAAAAACAGTGAGAGGAGGCTAGCTAGAAAACAGAGGACGTGGGGATCCCCATAAGAGATGGAGGCTGACGAAGGTAAGTTCATGGAAGTTATTGAGAGATTAGGACAATACACATAATCTATTTCCAATAGTTTTTTTTCTTCATTCCATTTTAATTCAAAGGGTTTACCAAAAAAAAAAGTTTTACATTTGAGAAGTTTGTGTGATGAACAAATCTTCGGCATGTAGACATAGAGATGTAAGGTTGCAATAAAATTATCTGTTGTTTCCGATTTACCCAAACGGTTTTTACATTTGAAAACAAGCCTCTATTAATTAAGTATCTCTACACAATACTACATTACTACACAACGTCTATATCAAAAGAAGAAGATTTAAACTAGGGTTTAATAGATTACATTTATGGCGCGCATACTTCATCAAAAAAAGTCAAGCGGACCAAAGAAAGAAGTCAAGTTGTGCCAATTTGCGAATTGTCTGTCAAATATATTAAATAAACATGTTATTCTATCTTAGAAATACGAAAATCAATTAAATGTCTTATTCTTTTGTCAAAAACCTGTCTACCATAGAAAATTAGAAATTAATATATCCAGACGCAGAGTTTTTGAGACTATTGAATATTACCTTATTTTGTTTATGGTCAAACATAAGACATTACTTTTAAATTGTAAAATAATATCTACTACGACTCGAGTTTTATATATATCTTTAAATTTTCAACTCCTAATTATATTTAAATAGGTAATTAAAATCATGCAAGTAAGCAAGTTCACACTATAGTAAAAGATTGACTTTGTTAAAAACGTGATAAGAATTATTTATGGGGTTTTTTTTTTTTTTCTCATCAATACGAACATGTTCAACTCGTTTAGTTTTACATGGATATGTCGTACGTCCAAAACTTGAAGAATTAAAGAAAATGAAACTTAAAAAGATAAAAAAAATTGGATGCTTTTTTCATAAGTAAACCGTCTAATAATTATTAAATAAATTGGATTTTTAGGGATCGTTGGACATACTATAATTTGTAGTTTGCTAGATTTTTTAAGCTTGTCATTTGATAATACTAATAGTACTCTTTTTTTTTTAATGTCACGACTCAAGTTCATAACCAACGATATTAATACAATTATAGATGTACTATAGATGTTATACATACACATTAATTAAGGAGAGGCATGCGGGTCATGCACGTTTTTGTATTGTATGTTGTATATCTTAGTTTGGTACCATTGACTTTCCTCGAGAAACCATCTTAGTTTTAAAATTGGAGCCTTTGAAAGATTTATAAAGTCCAAACATTAGAGTACCACTCAACTCTAGCTCGAAGACTTTCACTAATTTCTCGATCTTCCACGTAGGGATAAAGATGCATGGGATGTTTCTAGGAAATTCTTTGTTGCGGTTCTACCAAATCTAAAGAAATTTGATCCTTTTCGACCAAAATGAAGACAACAACTTTGTTTAGGACACAAAAAAATTAATCAATTGATGACTTCGAATGATGTATTGATTGATGTGTCCGTTTATCTACCATAAACAAGTCTTTCTCTATAAAATTTCCATACATATATTAAATTTAAATTAATATAATGGGCTCAGTTTGATGGTTGGGCTGGGCCTTACGGTTTGGTTAGCCTATATTATGTTTTCGAAACCGACCAAAGGAACCAGCATCTCTCGCTCGTCAAGCCCATCTACAAAACGAGAAACTGATAAGTACCGAAGTAGCTTATCAAGGAGATAACAGAATTTGAGATGAGAAGCAGAAGAAAGGGATGAGGAATCAGAAGAAATAGAGGTTGAGGTGAAGAAATCAGAGGGAAGAAGGAAGAAGAAAGAGAGAGACGATGAAGGAAGAAGATGACATTGTTTTGATTAATTTCGATAATCTTTTCCAGAGAATGGAAGTGAGATTAAATACAAAGAGACTTCTAAGTATTTTGGGCTTAAACGATAAACTAAATAATCAAGCCCATTAAGGCCTATTAAGCTTCTTGAGGTCGTATCAGAAACCAACAAAACGGGAGTACTGTATCTCGGAGAAGAAGAAGAAGAGGAAGAGCGTGAGCGGAGGAGATGTCGACGATATACGTGCTAGAACCGCCGACAAAGGGAAAGGTCATTGTGAATACAACTCATGGCCCTATCGACGTCGAGCTATGGCCTAAGGAAGCTCCTAAATCCGTTCGGAACTTCGTTCAACTATGCCTCGAGGGTTACTTCGACAACACTATCTTCCACCGTGTTATTCCCGGTTTTCTCGTTCAAGGCGGCGATCCCACCGGCTCCGGCACCGGTAATTTCCTACGCCCCTCTGATTACATCTTAGAGTTTAAAGATCTCTTAGTTTTTGTATTCAATTTTATTCTGCTTGCTCGCTGGATTAGGTTAATTGATGTTGTGTGAGTTGATGTGTGTAAACAGGTGGAGATAGTATATATGGAGGTGTATTTGCGGATGAGTTTCATTCAAGACTGAGGTTTAACCACCGAGGGATTGTAGCCATGGCTAATGCGAGCTCACCCAATTCTAATGGAAGTCAGTTCTTTTTTACTTTGGATAAGTCTGATTGGCTTGACAAGAAGCATACTATCTTTGGCAAGGTAAACCAAATTGCTTTGCTTCTTCTGCTTCGTCCAATTTTAGTTTTTTTTCTAGTTCTTGATCATGTTTTGCTGCAACTTGTTTCTAATTCTTTTAGGTGACGGGCGATTCAATCTACAATCTTTTAAGACTAGGAGAGGTTGACACCGGTAAGGATGATCGGCCCTTGGATCCTGCCCCCAAAATATTATCTGTTGAGGTAAGGATCGTATAAATACTGATGTCCTCTTTTTAAGGATGCTCTCTGATTGATACTCATTCTTTGTTGTGTCGATCTTGTGATACTTGGTTTTTCTAAAAATTCTGTATATTTCTTTGACAGGTTTTGTGGAACCCTTTCGAAGATATTGTTCCTAGAGTGTTAGCAAACACATCACAAGAATCTGTTGCCGAAGTCCAGGAACCCCCAAAAAAGCCCGTGAAGTAAGTATCTATGGTCAAATTGAGAATTTAGCTATATTTTTGCTTCGGCTGTTCTTTTGAGACTTTTTTTTTGTTGTCTTTGTGATAATTAGGAAATTGAATTTACTTTCATTTGGAGAAGAAGCTGAGGAAGAAGAGAAGGAACTGGCTGTTGTAAAGCAAAAGATTAAGAGCAGTCATGACGTATTGAATGATCCTCGACTTCTGAAGGCAGAAGCTTCAGATAGAGAACGGGTAATAATACAGTTTATCTTGTTTATGGCGTTTTTTTTTTTCCTATCTTTAATTCCCCTTTTTTGTGTGTGAAAGTGTAGGCTAAGATGTATAAAAAACTAAGACGACTTGTTTTATCTTCCATATTGTGGAAAACTAGTGGACATTTCCTCATCGTTGCTATATGTAATGATGCGTACAGTTCTATAACTTTGTTGCTGTGTAGTCTGCCTAACAGTCTATCATGGGCATTAGACCAAAAACTGGAGGTCTTTGTTTATGGTTGTCATTCTTTGTTTTCATAAACAATTTTGCTTACTGATGTTCTTTTACATTTCAGAATGCATCTGAGTCGAAGGAGGTACTGTCTGTGCGAGAAGCTCTGAGTAGTAAGAAAGAAGCGGCTCAAAAAGATAAAAGCTTCTCTGCATCTGATTTAGTTGGACGTAGTGATGATGACGATGATGATGAAGATGAGACTAAATTTGATGCAAAGATGAGAAATCAAGTGCTCAGCAGAAGGAAAGAGATGGGAGATACGCCTTCAATACCAACTCAGAAAAGTAACTACTTTCTTACATCTCTCTATATTCTGACGTCCTGAATTATGAACCTAATGGCAATTCTTGATTTGTACAATCAAATTTTCAGTCATGTTTATGCGTAGGGATGTTATCTGTTTATTAACAAGCGGTGATGCTTTTAGGGTTAGTACCAAGTACCATGTATTGCCAGAGAGTAATATACAGCACTCTCTGTTCCTCATGCAGTATATTATCGCTAGTTATTTCTGTAGGTTCTAATTATAATATACTTGTGGTTGTTTTCTTAACAGAGAGCTCTAGTCTGAAAAGCCGTGAAGAGCCTAGGCAAAGGTAATGACACCCACAGACTTACACCTTATCGTCTCTGTATCTAGTTTATTATTCCTTAAGAATACTACTGTTTATCTATTCTAGCAATATCTCAGTGCTAGGCAAGCTCAAACTGTGTGTGTTCGAAGTTGAGCTAACAAATATATACAGCACAGAAAAAGCTATGAACGTTTAAAAAAGAAAAAAAACTATAGTATTAAAACCTTTCAGACGAATCTGCTTGCTTTTTCTGAATGAATGCCGGAATATATTTTGCTTTTATGCATGATGGTGTAACCAGTGATGTAAGTTATTGACTCATTAGTTTTGCTGTTTACAGGTCTGATGCTGTAAGTAGTGAAGACGAGAAACCAAGGATGGAAAAGCTGTCTTTGAAGAAAAAAGGAATAGGCTCAGAAGCCAAAGCCGAACATATGGAGAAAGGAGACACTGATTTACAGCTTTACAACGCTTCTGAACGCGCCCGGCAGTTGCGTAAGTTGAAAAAGCGCCGACTGCAAGGAAATGAGGATGCGGTAAGTTGTTTACCAGAGTTGTGGCTTAATTTTGAATTTGTTATCTGATTGATTCTTTGTTCCCCTTTGTTCATCTACCAAACCTTATCCTTGCTTTATTGTGGCATACTTATTCTTAGATTCTGGGTCGGGTTTACTCATCTAAATTTTATTTTCTTTCAGTTGTGTTCTTTTTTAACTGATCGTCGTTTCCCTCCTGCGCTTTCTTCAGGTGTTAGCAAAACTCGAGAAGTTTAAGCAGTCCCTTTCTGCAAAACCGTTTACCTCGACTAGTAAACCAGGAGCGTTGACCCCAAAAAGTGAACCAGGAGTGTTGACCCCAAGTAGTGAACCAGTAGACAATAAAGAAGAAGATCTGTCTGATTGGAAGAATGTAAAGCTCAATTTTGCTCCTGGCAAGGTAAATCTCTAATGCTCCATATTTTTTTCTGAGTGAGGATCTAATGGATGTAGTGCTACTTCGTTCTATTTCTTTAAATAACATTAAAATAGAAAAATTCAGTATTTCATAGGTAGTCCATGCTAATCACAAATAGCTTCATCAGAAGGTTGACCTATTATGTATGTGTTTATCGTGTCCTGTGGAAGAACCTGAAAATGTGAAACTATCCTGCAGGATAAAATGTCGCGCAGGGATGATCCAAATGCGTATGTTGTGGTCGACCCTCTCCTTGAAAAAGGAAAAGAAAAGTTCAACAGAATAATAGCCAAACAAAAACGGAAGGAGCGAGAATGGTCAGGAAAATCTCTTGACTGAGTTTGGGAATCTTAAGCATTCGATTTTTTTTGCTTACGTTTGTTTTGTTGATTTTTAAGATGCATGCATGTTCACTGTCAAATGTCCTCCTGTTCAAACTTAGACCCAAACAGAGACATGAGCATCTTAAAACAAGAGGGTCACTAGCTCTCATCATGATACAGAACTAATGTGTTAATATACTTTTACTTCTAGGAAACTTAGATTTTAATTTTTAATCCCTTTATCTAACGTTTATCTTAATGGACACTTCTTCAATCGTTCGAAATCGTTACAAGTTAGATGGTTTCGGTTCTCAACTGTGGTGTTGATTCTCACTCGGATTCTTTTTCTAGCAAAAAAAATCCAGTAGTTTTGGAAAAAGTCAAATAATTCCGAATTTCTATGTTTGTGTCTAATTCTTCTGATTTAACCATTAGTATTTTTTCGAACTTGAGTGTTGATGAGAAAGAGCACAATGTTGGAAAAGGAACTTTACTTTACTTTATTCCAAGATTAAACCGGTACTACTAATACTAATAAAGATCCAAAGTCGAAAAAGCCAAAACCAATAGGGAAAACAATGTCATTAAATTGGTAAGAGGCAGGCACTCTCTGTGTTGCTTTCTTCTACTGAGGATTGGGAGGACGGCTATTGGCAGCAGAGACGCGTGAGCCCCACTCAAGCAGCTCTTTGCTAGTATCATCCTTGTGAAGAATCACTTCGATGAAGCATAGACAATCTTTCTTCTCCGTGGTCGCTGTCTTTATCGCCTCAACTAACTCCTCCTCGTATCTCACCTGTCATAACACCACAAATTCATATGTTAGTTTCGAACCAAGATTTGGTTTAGTTTCCGCATTGACATCACTCATCAATCGTTTTAATTACCTTTGCTGTCCAGCAATTTCCTTCACCGTTATGAATGGCGTCAACGAGACCAGTGTAGTTCCAGTTCTTAATCACATTATAAGGACCGTCATGAATCTCAACTTCGATGGTGTAGCCACCGTTGTTAATCAAGAAGATGATCGTCTTCTGACCATTACGCAGCATTGTCGATATGTCCTGAACCGTCACTTGGAAACTCCCGTCACCGATGAATGCCAACACTCGCTTCTCTGGGACTGCCTGTGCGTATCCCAGAGTCGCACCAACAGACCAACCTATCGATCCATACTGCATCTGAAACTCGTACCTACAAGTTAAATAGAATAGTTAAATCTTGTGCTTATATCATCACTAATTTAAAGATTTTGAGTCTTGTTCCGAGATACGTACCCACATCCTTTTGGAAGCTTTAGTTTCTGGCAATTGAACCAAGAATCACCAGTTTCAGCAATCACAGCAGTATCACTAGAGAGCATCTTCTGAATATGTTGGAACATTGTATTGACTCTCAATGGCTCTCTTGGTTTGCATTTCAATGGCTTACCTTCAGGGACAAAGATCCTATGATAGTTCTCATAAGCCGTCTCGTTACGCTTCACCCTCTTAGCCAATTCCCTGAAGAAATCGCTCATCAGAACGCAACCAAACGTAGGACCATTAGCCACAGTGACACGATCAGGTTGCACAACGATGGCTTTCTCTTTCTTGAGGAGTAGCGAGTAACCCACAGAGCTGTAGTCATTGAAGATTGGACCTGCAAAAACGTAAGCATCCGCAGATTCCACAATCTCAGAGCAGAAAGGAGTGCTTACTGCACCCCAATAAGTGCCAATGAAATGAGGATGGTGCTCTGGTACAAATCCTTTAGCAGAAGGCATCACCGCCATAGCGTAGCCAGAAGCATCAGCTAACTCCACAAAGGCATCACAAGCTTTAGCAACACGCAACTTAGGACCACCAACCATAACTGGCTTCACAGCCTTGTTCAAAAACTCCAACGTTGCTTCCACCGCAGCTTCTAAACCCATTGTGTTACTCAATCTAATAATCAACAAACCATTATATGAGTTTATGATTCTCGGATATAAAACAGAGGATTTTGATTGATTGATCATATATACCTAGGAGCTAGCGAAAAGGGAACTGGATCACGAGTAAATGTATGATGAGGAGTCGCAGCTAAGTTACAGCTGACGCTAATGTACACAGGCTTGCTCTCTTTCAAAGCTGTTGATATGGCTTTATCAATCTGTTCATGAGCATCCTCCAAATTGTTCACCACCGCCTGAGAAACAGAACCAAAACAAAACCCTAAAATCAATCACAATCCGATGCTAATGTTTTATGATCAGATCTGATTCTGAGTGTTACCTGATAACAAGTGACGGTTTGAAAGCATCTGAGCTCTTGGCTAAAATCAGGTAACCCGATGGTGTGATGAAGGATACGGTTAGTAC
Source organism: Camelina sativa (assembly GCF_000633955.1). Classification (NCBI taxonomy): domain Eukaryota; kingdom Viridiplantae; phylum Streptophyta; class Magnoliopsida; order Brassicales; family Brassicaceae; genus Camelina; species Camelina sativa. Next base: position 3,686,943 of record NC_025696.1, on the reverse strand, counting down.
CATAATCGTTAGAGTTAGGACCTCCGACGATACATATAACCGGAAGATTCTCGCTGTAAGCACCAGCGATGGCGTTCAAAACGCTGAGTCCACCAACGGTGAAAGTCACAACGCAAGCACCGACTCCACGAGATCTAGCGTAACCGTCTGCAGCGTAACCGGCGTTAAGCTCGTTACAGCAACCGATCAGGTTAAGTTCCGGTTCAGCCATGAGGTGATCAAGCAACGTGAGGTTGAAATCTCCGGGAACGGAGAAGATATCGGTAACGCCGGATTGGACGAGACGACGAGCTAAGTGACGTCCGAGAGTCGCGTCGCATGAGTTGACGGAGGAAGGAATGACAGAGTCGTGGATTGTTTTGACGGTGGTGTTTGGTGGACTGCCGACGTCGCCGTTCGTTGGTTTGCACTCGTCGATGGATCCGATTTTGGTGTCCATTGGGGGAAAAGAAACTGAGAATGATTTTATTAAAAGTGTGAAGTGATGAGTGAGAGAGAGAGAGAGGAGAGAGTGTTATATTTTTGTGGGATGATGAGTAAACAAAATGGGAGTGGGAGAGGTTTTTATATAAGAGAAGAAGACTAGGAGAAATACAAGGGGTGGTTTTTTTGACTAGTGGTTTTTGTGTTTTCTTGTGGAAAAAGCAAAAAATTTTAAGTATCTAAAGGAAACTAATTAATTGTTATCTTCGAGATTACATTTAATTTATTCTTAATTGTGGGTATACGTGTGCCGCTTGAGATGTCGGTCTACAAAATGCATTAACTTTTGTGATTCTCTTCTTCTTAATCACGGTATTTTTTTCTTGTAAAACTAAACCATACGTGGGAACAAAGTTAAAATATCTCCGGATTCAGATATTTTGATTTTCCAAGTTTAGTTTTTACCCTGCAAAAATAAATTGACTTATACTTGGGTGTAGTTTTTTAATTATAGTCACAATACTTGCTATACTGAGTTTTTGTTTTTGCTTCATTATTTAAGTTTAAGTTTTAATAAAGTAAGTGTAGGTGTAATTTTTTTTTAAGTTAACCAAGATACAACGTGTCAAAGGCGTCGTCAATGAGAAGAGAGAGACGTGATGCCATTTGGATTTTGGTCAGCAAACTCTAATTTTTTAAAAACAACATTCGGACCATTCTCGTCGTTGAGGGCCACGGGGATTTTTGCTTCTTATAGTATCATATTTGTTTTAGTTAACTAAGAAATATCTCCAATATTCTAATCCACTTAATCGCTTTGGTTATACTAATACGAGAGATAATGGACCAATATTCAAATCCTTGTGTAACTTTCAAGAAAATTTTATTTTCTCGTCATAAGTCTCGATTATATATATATGTGATGTATAACGATAACAGTTTTGGTTAAGTTTAACACAATATATATTTGTTTCAAGGGATGTAGCTTAATTAATGTTTTTTTTTGTATTTTTAATATTGCTATTTCCTAAACAACAAGCAAATACATGTCATTAATTTGTAATAATATTGTTTATATAATTAAATCTATGAGATACTTATTTGACTATATATGATCACTTTTATATAAAAGAACAATTTTACTAGATTAAAAAGCCATTCCTATTCCAGTTTTGAGGATTGAGGTTAAACATACTAATACCCAAAAGCTTGTTAATTTACTATTTAAAAGATATTTTAGATAGTTCTCCTCAAACATGAAGGGGCCACCGTACTCATTCTAAACCGTCTCTCATTGTTTGTTGCACAAAACCAACGGAGTCGCCGGTAATCTCCTTTCCAACGTTGGTTTCTCTCCTCAACTACTTATTAATTAGATTACTTTTCCTTACTTTTTATGGTGGCAACCGTGATAATAATTATTATATATCCCCAAACCACTAGGATCGTGGTTTTAAAGAACGTCGAGATAGGCAACAAAAAGACAGGAAAACGTCAAAATAATTGAACGCCTTTACTAAAAGTTACTGGTAATTACTACCAAGTGTTTCAATTGGTTGATTGTTTTTTACACCCCGTTTCTGTTGAGTGCTCTTCAACTGTACAGTTCTACGTGACGAAACAAATACTGAAACGATTTTTTTTTTCTTCTTTATAATCTTGAAACTGTAATACGACATGTTGAACAGTATTAAGAAGTGAGAACTTGTGTGCTGTGATCGATTGATAAAAGTAAAACACACAAAAATGTTCTAAAGAAAGAGTGTATTACGTACTCTCATCAATTTCTTAGACCTTTAATTCAAATCTTATATGTTACTACGAGTTTTTTTTTTTTGGTATCATGCATTAAAAGTTAATAGATATTATTGACATTTTTACATATAAGAACAAGGAACAAAAAAAAAAAAGGCAAAGTGTTGAGAATTCCTTTTCCTTTGAGGGATTTCGTAATTTATTTGTCAGACGATTACTATAAATCCTCTGTTTTATCCTATCTTCTTCTTCATCAATAGGTAACAAACAAATTAGTTGAGACGACGACAAGACCAGGATGTCGAAGACCAGGATGTCGAAGACCAGGATGTCGAAGAGACGTTGCTTGAGGATGGAATCACTGCTGCACCACGATATCGTAGAGCGAATACTGGAGAAACTTCCGGTGAATTCTTTGATGAGATTCAAGACTGTATCAAAACAATGGAAATCAACTATGGAATCCCGATACTTCCAATATAGAGTATTGAAGCAATCAGGAGGAGGAGATCCACATGTTCTCATGGTGTCCGTATGTACTCATCATGAACCCACGTCCACAGAATTTTCTCTAAGAACACTGGTTTTGGGTTCATCATCATCGCTCAAGATCCCTACTCCTTGGGAGAAGGACAACACAGAGTACGTAGTTTCCTCTAGTAGCTGTGACGGTCTGGTTTGTATCTATTATCCCCACAAATCCGGTTTTGTTGTCAACCCCACCACTAGATGGTATCGGCCTCTTCCTCTCTGTGAATATCAACAACTCATGATCCGCTTAGGAGAAAGTTACTTCAAGCTTAATCACCCACTCTTTAAGGTTGGATTCGGTAAAGACATACATGTCGGGACGTACAAACCCGTTTGGCTTTACAACTCTTCAGAAATAGGCCTTGAAAACGCTACCACCTGCGAACTTTTCGACTTTAGCACCAACGCTTGGAGGTATGTCACTCCCGCTTCTCCTTATCGCGTTCTTGGTGTTGGTTGCCCCGATCCTGCCTTTGTTGACGGGTCGCTTCATTGGTTCACAGACTGCCAAGAAACCAAAGTTGTATCATTCGATCTTCACACCGAAGCTTTTCAAGTCGTCTGTAAAGCTCCCTTTGTCTATACCAATCCTTACGAGATCGTCATGTGCAACCTCAACAACCGCTTGTGCGTATCCGAGAAGAAGTGGCCCAACCAAGTGATTTGGTACTTCAATTCAGACAACAAGAAATGGGACAAAATGTTTTTCATTGATCTGGAGTTAATTGATTTTTGGCATGATGTCCCATTATATTGCGCTCTCAAGCCACTAGCACTTCTGGATGGGGAGAAGAAGTCGAAGAAAAAGAAGAAGTTGCTGTTTTATGATCGTGAGCTACGTTATAAACTGTTGACATATGACCCCGAAACCGGATTAGATGATGTTGCTTTCTCGGCTGAATCCATTGGACATCCTGTTTGTTATTTCCAGAGTATAGTCTCTATTTTATAAGCAATTTTATTAATTATATTGTCATATGTAACCTTTGCTTCCTCCATCAACAGGATAACAGGATTGTGGTTCTGGTCCAGAGTCTTGTATTAAGAGGATTGCTTGTTATAAAAATAAGGAAAGAAGAAGTAAATATATACATATACAATTTTCCTACATACTTGGGTATCAAGTTTACCTTAAATATGGTGCAGTGGTGACACGTGACCTAGCTTTCATCACTTCATGCGTCTCCTAGTATTTCGTATATGGTCCTAATGGTGACTCGTAACGTTAGCGTATCCAATTCGACGACGACTAGATTTCTTTTGGACAGAATATTTCAATGTTACAGAGTTGAACACGTTACGAGAATCAATATAATACTAAAGATCAGTACATTGCAACACAATAAAAGTGCGTCAAAATTTATTCTTCTGTTTCAAAAGCCCCCTGCATTCTAGCGTTCAGGCTACAGACTTTGGTTGGACATTGGGCCATTTGGCCCTAGTGAAATGGTTTAATAAATTTCAATATTAGATATTTCCACTTTGACATAGATTTATTGGTACAAAAGGCGTTTTTGTATATATTCAAGATTCTTATGCAATCACGCAGGCTTCTTCCCAATGAAAGATTGTACAAATTTTATGTTAAGAGTCGTGTATCTAACCAGTAAGTCAGTAAACCACCATATAGAAAATAGTACTCTGATCAAACGTTTTCAAAGCCCAAGGATCATTCCTCTTACAATATTACTAACATAGACGTATGTAATTACAAAACTATAAATAATAATCCTTATGCCGGCCCTGACTATTAGGGGGTTGAAATATACATAGTATTCACCCATTCGTTATGTTGAAAATATGTGATAGGCTGATAGCTAGCAAGAGAAGGATGGCATGCCTAGCTATTAAAAGTGATGTTTCATACTTCACGGCTGGTGTCGACAATGGCTCTTTCCTAATAAACTACTAATAAAAGAAAATTATTGAGCTGGCCTTTGTCACGGAAAAGACAACAACAGGAAAACACCAAAGCAAATTATTTTTCCTTCTTCTTTTGTGCTGGAGCTCATTTTGTATTGTTCTCAAAGAGGTCTTCTTGTTTTACATTCTTTATTGTCAAAAAAATGTAACTCTTACATTACAACTCATAACACGCAATCGATTAGATGGTGATACGAACGATAACAACACAACACTAATGTGTTAGCTAGATATAAGACTCATTTTTTTTAATTAGTATGCAGCACGTTGGAACCCACATGACGCATTCATATTATCGTTTTGCTTTATGCTTCTTGATTTTTGTTTACATTATTTGCTTGCATAATTATATACTCGTGGACTTCGTTTTAACTTAATTGAATTCTCACAATTTTTGTTTGAAAAAGTTTGATGTGGGGTCAGCAGCTTAGATATTTATGCAATCACTTTTGTGTGCAATGATGCTATCTAGCTATAGATTAGCTAACTCTCGGCACCGATTGTAAGAGTGAAGAACAAAAGGACACTCTTGTATAGTTGTTGTTATCACAACTCACAAGTGTTGGTACACACTGCAAACTCCCAAAAATTTTCCATCTTCTCCCAATGTTGGATTTATGTGTTATGGGTACGTTTTGCCGTTGTGCTTAGTCGTGTTCAACGATTGGAAATCAACATATTTTGAGCTAGTAACATATAAACATGTTATTGTAACGTGCTGTCTATTTTAATTTGATTCTCTATTGTTAAATGTTGCATTCGAATTCAGCTGCAACCCTAATATCTGATACAAGTGTTTAATAGATTTTCAATATATCTGATATAAACTCTGGTTTCTCATATTAAATATGTGTTTCATGGTTGTTTGTTTATTATTGCTTTTATACAGAGAATGAACCAAAGAGTTATTTCCTGCAAAATAATAATAACGTTAGTTGTGTTTTTTTTTACACATGAGTGTAAATATCATACATATGAATAGTGAATCTTCTGCACTTCGCATGTGTAAACAATTCAATTCCGCAAACAAAAGTACAAAAGGCCACTTGCCTTTTTTTTTTTTTTTTTAATCTCCTTCGATCGACCCTCGATTTTTTTTGATGAACTAAACTCCAAGATAAAAAAAACATTTGCGTTTAACAAATAGCAAATTTCTGAAAAAGACAGCCATTGACGTGACGCCACGTGTGAATCATAGAAACTAGACAAAACACTTTTTTTAACCTTTTTTTTTGATGTTTGTGAATTTCATTGTCTCTAATTATGATTACAACGCAGCATTCTGACGACTGACGGGGTTGCTCCCTCTTACAGCTAGACCATCACCACCCACCTTTTCTATCAGAGCATAACTTTTGGATTTTCATTTTTTTTCTTTAAGATTTACACACTACTATATCCTCTCAAATCATTCATATACCCCCAAAAAAGAAAAACATAAAAAAAAAAACGTCTCTACCTAATTTATATTCCTAATAAATGACTTGAAATGCAATAAACTAGCTTGTAAAAGTCTAGCCTAGTTATGATTGGTCAAACCGACTAACGGTTGAATTTTAACGTTTATATGATTTATTGAGTTGGTATATGAAAATTAAGAATGCATATAGTATATAAGAAATATTAACATAACAATTAGTTTTTGAACTTTATCCACACCATCTTGTTACTTCGAGACTTTAAATGGTACACTAAAACTCGTCTAAGATCTTATACTTATACCTAGTTTAATACGTATAAAAAGTATAAAAATAGTAGAAAATCTTTGATAACATAGTTAAGAAATTTAAGAACAATTAAAAAAAAAAGATCATTTTCTGTTAATATACAATTAAAAAAACAGAAGAAGGCATATTATATATAATAAGGTGGAAAATAAATACTCCCTCTGTATCAGAATACTTGATGTTTTAGAATTTTTTCTTGTATCACAAAGGATGATTTTCTGTATACTTTTATCAATTAATACTAAAAAATTACAAATTTCAAGAATCATTAAATGAGAATTTAAAAATTTGATGAAATACTATTAGTTAATAATTATAAAAATATGTTATTATAAATGAAGAATACATTTATTGCTAAACATTAAATGTTTTTCTTAATTCATGTAAAAATTCTAAAACATCAAGTATTATGATACAGAGGGAGTATCAAACAAATTTATTATTATTATTATTAAAAACAAACCAACGAATCCTATGCGCGTGTGACACGCACGATCCAATCACGAAGCTAAAATCTTCAGGCTTCGTTGTATAATTAAATAAATTTATTAAAGACGAAGCCTTCATATTCCCAATTATACCCCTTTGACAGCCACACACACGCTCAGATATCTGAAAATTTTACCCACGCGCATTCATAAGCGCGTGTCTTTTTTTTCTCATGCTATACACACTCCCTGACAATAATCGTTACAACTTTTTTCTGCTTATCAAATTAAAAGCAAAATGGTTATTAAAAAAAAACATTATTATTTTTATTAGATAACAATTTATCTGAATTCCCCAGTTATACATTACACAGAATACAGAGTGCCATTTCAACGAAAAGTCGACACGTGTCCTTTAGAGGTTCGTCGTCTGAGGGTACAATAGTAAAACCACGTTGTCTCCTTCATCATCTCTCTCTTTAAGCAAATTCCAGAGAGAGAGAGAGAGAGAGAGTGGGAGAGAGAGAGAGAGAGAGAGAGAGAGAGAGGTGCTTTTTTTTTTTTCCATAGACGTTCTGTTTATATCACAAAAAAGGAAGAGAGAAGAAGAAGAAGAAGAAGAGGACTGTGAAGAGAGAAGAGGATGGAGGATATACAGGAAGAAGAGAGCGGTACGGACGAGGAGGTTCTGGGATCGAGCTTGACCATGGAGAAAGTTGCGGCAGCCAAACAGTACATCGAGAATCACTACAGAGCTCAGAACAAGAACATTCAGGAGAGGAAAGAGAGGTACCAAAATCGTCTCTCTCTTTTCCCTAATTCCGTCTTCTTCTTCTCTTTCACTAGGATAGATTTTGAGATTTGGAAAAAATTTGTTTCGATTTCTCGGAGACATTCCTTTTAGGGCAAAATTAGTTGTTTGAGCTGCGAATCTTTCTTTGATGATGATAACGATACTCCTCCTGCTCAGTTCTGTTTTTACCTCTTTGCGGTGTGTGAAGCAACCTAATAATATCTGTATCTACTAGTGGTTGTTAGTGAATTGTGAGGTGGTTTTGAAGTTCATGTTTGTATTCACTACCATGATTGATGATATCCGAGTGAATAGGAATCTTTTTTTGGGGATCCGATATCTTACCATCTTCATACATTGTGTCATGATACTCCCTCGTTATCATTGTTGTTGAGTATTTGTGTTCTATTAGCTTTCCTCTGGTGAATAGTGAAGGAAACGATGAAGAATGATTAAACTTTTACTAGTGCTCAACTCATCTGTATTACACTTTCAGCACCATTGAAGCTGCGTGTTGTATATAACCAACATTGTTTGATTTCTTGTAGACGATGGATCTTAGAAAGGAAGTTAGCTTCTTCTGGAGTGCCAAAAGAGGAGCAAATCAACATGATTAAAGATCTTGAGAGGAAAGAGACTGAGTTTATGAGGCTTAAAAGGAACAAGATAAGTGTTGATGATTTTGAGCTTTTGACAATCATTGGAAGGGGTGCTTTTGGTGAGGTTTGTACAACAGATTACTACCTCTTCTTTTATTTTTATTTTCTTACAGCTTGAGCGTAACCAACTTAACCGAGATAGTTTTTTTTTTTTCTGGGTTCTTTCTGATCTTAAATACATCTTAATCTAACTTACAGGTTCGCTTATGTCGGGAGAAAAAGTCTGGAAATATTTATGCCATGAAGAAGTTAAAGAAATCTGAAATGGTCATGAGAGGACAGGTAGAAATTCGTATACAATTGGCATCATATACCACACTTGATATGTTTATGATCTCGTCTCTGAGTTTACCTACCTGTCTTTTTAGTATCTGACTAGATTAATATGTACATTTTGCAGGTAGAGCATGTTAGAGCAGAGAGAAACCTGCTGGCTGAGGTAGCAAGCCATTATATTGTGAAGCTCTACTATTCGTTTCAGGATGCCGAGTATCTATATCTGATTATGGAATATCTCCCCGGTGGTGATATGATGACCTTGCTCATGAGAGAAGATACACTACGGGAAGATGTCGCCAAATTTTATATTGCTCAAAGTGTCCTGGCGATTGAATCCATACACAGATACAACTATATTCATAGGTGGCTTTTGGAAGTTACCTAACTTGCATGCTTCTGCTTAAAACTGTGATATTTACATACATTTTGACTGATCTTTTGTCTTTTCTTTTTTTGCAGGGATATCAAACCTGATAACCTTCTTCTGGATAAAGATGGGNACCTCTTCTTTTATTTTTATTTTCTTACAGCTTGAGCGTAACCAACTTAACCGAGATAGTTTTTTTTTTTTCTGGGTTCTTTCTGATCTTAAATACATCTTAATCTAACTTACAGGTTCGCTTATGTCGGGAGAAAAAGTCTGGAAATATTTATGCCATGAAGAAGTTAAAGAAATCTGAAATGGTCATGAGAGGACAGGTAGAAATTCGTATACAATTGGCATCATATACCACACTTGATATGTTTATGATCTCGTCTCTGAGTTTACCTACCTGTCTTTTTAGTATCTGACTAGATTAATATGTACATTTTGCAGGTAGAGCATGTTAGAGCAGAGAGAAACCTGCTGGCTGAGGTAGCAAGCCATTATATTGTGAAGCTCTACTATTCGTTTCAGGATGCCGAGTATCTATATCTGATTATGGAATATCTCCCCGGTGGTGATATGATGACCTTGCTCATGAGAGAAGATACACTACGGGAAGATGTCGCCAAATTTTATATTGCTCAAAGTGTCCTGGCGATTGAATCCATACACAGATACAACTATATTCATAGGTGGCTTTTGGAAGTTACCTAACTTGCATGCTTCTGCTTAAAACTGTGATATTTACATACATTTTGACTGATCTTTTGTCTTTTCTTTTTTTGCAGGGATATCAAACCTGATAACCTTCTTCTGGATAAAGATGGGCACATGAAACTCTCGGATTTTGGACTCTGTAAACCTCTTGATTGTAGAAATTTACCTTCAATTCAGGAGAATAGGGCCACCGATGATGAAACTATGACAGAACCTATGGATGTTGATAGATGTTTTCCTGACACTGATAACAAGAGAAGCTGGCGTAGTCCCCAGGAACAACTTCAGCATTGGCAGATGAATCGCAGAAAACTAGTATGTTAATCTTTCTTGGAGTTTAAAAGTGTCATCTCCTCTTTTGTAGCTCTGTCTCCATTTCTCTGATTCCTGTATATGCCAAATGTGACCTCAGCATGTAGATATACAAATCAAAATGGGGAATAATGAGAACCAACTATGATTTTGTTCATATTTGTAGGAGAACACTTTTCAAACTTTCATTACCTGTACTTTCTCTTTATCAATTTGTGTGGCAAGTTGGCAACAACTGATGATAGTGTTCTCTGATTGGTTTCTTCCTTTTTGAAAGGCATTTTCAACTGTGGGAACACCCGACTATATTGCTCCTGAAGTTTTGCTGAAGAAAGGATATGGCATGGAATGTGATTGGTTAGTCTTTTACTTGAAAATTATCATTTTCAGAATGAACTATAACCATGGTGCATAGTACTGTTTAACTTTCTCTGTGCTAGCAACCATTTGTACAGGTCGATAAAAGTCTTTCATTTATCATTACAGAGTTGTTCCATAGCCTCCTGAGCTGCTGTTTATTTTCCGTGGAAATCTTTTTTTTCTTTCTCTCAGGTGGTCATTAGGAGCAATTATGTACGAAATGCTTGTTGGGTATCCTCCTTTTTATGCTGATGATCCTATATCAACTTGCAGAAAGGTATTTACTCTTTGCTGTTATCTTCACTACCCCCAGTGAGTTTGCTCTGGGTAAAAGTATCAAACAGTTGAGCTTAAAGAATTTCACTGAATAAGGCTATTTGATTACAAGTGTTAGTGCAAAAGCTATATTCCTTTTCTTGCCAATTTCCATGAACTAAGTATACTCCAACAGGATATTATCCAAGTTTTTTTTGGTGAATGGCTTAAGTATTGTGTTTGTAACAATTTGATCCATAAACCAAATGAATGAGAAATCTTCTATCTATGAAAGTTCAGGACCTAAGCAGGAGATTGTTCAATTCTGTGACCATATTTTGGATTACAAGGGTGTCAAGTTATATGAAAAGTCACAATTTTTCCAGTTTATGCTCGTCCGAGTTAGCTAAATGTTAAAATATTATGTTCAGTCTTTTCAGATATATATTTCACAACTATGCTTTGATTTGTGGGTAAAATTCCCATCGTCAAGTCCATTTCTATTTGTTCTTTGTGCTCTACATATACGAAAACTAAGGATTTTGTTTATAAGATTCACAGATCATGTTCATGAAGTCTTAATTCCTTCTTCTAGATCGTCCATTGGAGAAATCATTTGAAATTTCCCGAGGATGTGAAGTTGTCATCGGAGGCAAAAGATCTTGTCTGCAGGTTGCTGTGTAACGTTGACCATAGGCTTGGCACTGGAGGAGGAGCCCAGCAAATCAAGGTAAGGATGTTCCATGAGAAGATTTAGTAGTACTTAAGATAAGCTTTGTTATTTTTCTTTGCTAACTTGTACCTTAATTTTGCATCAGGATCATCCTTGGTTCAAGGATGTTTTGTGGGAAAAGCTCTATGAAATGGAGGCTGCGTACAAACCAGAAGTGAACGACGAGCTAGATACACAAAATTTTATGAAGTTTGATGAAGTATGCCTCCTTTTTATTTATCATGCATTATTTCAAATAATTTTCCTGGAACAATAGACTTCCCCCAACAGATATTAGATTTTCTTAAGTACAGTTTAATGTGTCTCGCTCATATCTTGCTGTGAATTTTACTAGTAATCCCGCAGATAATATCCCTTAGTTTCTAAATTCTAATATGCCACTTGTGATGATGGTGATAGATACCTTCATACTGCCTTATCAAAGAATGATATATTCTGGTTTAAGGAGAGATTCCCTTAAAATTTTGTGAATTGATTTATTACCTAGGAATTTGTTTGTCATTATTTTGCAGAAAAGTCATATTGATAAAGGTCAACCATTCATTTTTTGTACTATATAGGAGGCTTACTGACTTCTTGATTACATCTCAGGTGAATTCTCCTGCACCTGAAAGAACTAGATCGGGCCTCTCCAGGAAGGTTTGTGATTATTATTTGTGTATATATACATCATCCAGTGGGGTTTATTTGCAAGGATATGTGAATAGTGTTGATACTCCAAATTGTAGTTGTGTTGCTGCCAAAGTGATATATTTAAAAAACTATCATCAAATGGTGTTGGTCGATAAATATTATTGTCTGAAATGAAACCTCTTTTTCTTTATACGGTTCGCTTTTGAGTGACACATTTGTTTTCATTTTGTGCAGATGCTTCTTGCTCCCAAGGATTTAAGTTTTGTTGGCTACACCTACAAGAACTTTGACGCTGTAAAAGGATTGCGTCATTCACTTGGTACATTGCACATGACCCTACTATTATTTAATCATTTTCAACCTAGTCGAATAGAAGTGCCTCGTAATATCTTTCAAGTAAACGAGATGCAAAGAATGCATTGTTGATCAGACATTAGGAAGAATCTGACCCTTTCTTTTCCAACTCTGTAGAGATGGCAAGAACAATGTCTCTGGATCGATCACCAGGTATTTGTGTGTTTATCATTGTAACTCGTTTCGTTGCCTTTTTTGCATGTTCAGATCCATAAGCTTCTTTCACAGAAATATATACACCCTGACATTAAATTAAGTTCATGTGGTGTATAGTCTATGTAAACGACCTTATATCACTTCTTATTCAAATAGTGAAAACACCTTATATCACTTCTTATTCAAATAGTGAAAACACCTTATATCACTTCTTATTCAAATAGTGAAAACTGATATAATCAAACTGTATGCAGCTGAGGCGATGCCTGTGGAGCGGATAAGCGGGGAAGCAGCAGAGACACAGATGGTATCATCGATGGATGATCCGATGGTAATTTGAAATTACCAAACAAGATAGTGATAGTCTTCCTCAAGTTTGGGATCTTAAGCCTTCTGTAAGAAAATAACTGTACAGCAAGCCAAGAAGTTAAAGAGAAGAAGATCAAAAATGGTTTGGGTAGAAAAGAATGTGAAAATGAGGTCGGGTTGGAGATTAACAATGTTAGCCTTTCCTGATTATTCTGTGTATTAGAAGAAGAAGAAAGAGAAGGGGGAAAGAGATTAGAGGGAATTGAGTAAGTCTTTGTGTTATATAAAAGCTGCCCAGGTTGGCCGTAGTAATGTCGCCTTCTCTAGTGGCAGTTTTATTGCAACATTTTCACCTTTGTGTCTGTGTGTATCATATTAACAACTTTTATTTCTAAATTTGAAGACCCACCGAGGAGTGAGGACTTAGAGTGTATTTCTTTGAGTTTTGTTGGGAGTCAATTTATAACCAAACTTGGATAAATGAGTTTTTCTTTGTTAGTAATGGTAGACTTTGGGCTACACAATAGGAAAAAAAAAAGATTAAATTAAACAGACAATTTTGCTGTTGTAGGTTGATTTAAAGTGAAAAATTAGGGAACTATTTATGTAAAATTTTTGATACACTACATAGTACACACCTCTTCCGTAAAAACAAATTAGTACTAAATTTTAATTCGCGATACACTGCAGGACAATTTTTATTTTTATATAATATAATTTTAACTTGTATTTGTTTGTTATATTTAGTTAAGTAGTATTTAGATTGTTCTTTTTTTTAACAACATACGATTGACTCAAACAAGCCAATTGAGAGTAAAAGAGTTAACATAGGTAATCACATGCGGTCGAGTACGAACTTGTCGTGCTAGGCAATCCGCAAGTACATTTGCATTCTTGGGTATCAAGGTTAACGAGAATCTTGAGAATTCCTCCATATCCACCTTGATGTCGTCTAGATAGGCAGAAAAAGCCGGCCATTCAGACGGTGAAGACACCATCTTTACCAAATCCGAGCAGTCTGTGAGAAAGGCTACATCTCGGAAATCATGGCCGATCATACATCGTAGAGTCCAAACAAAAGCTTCAATCTCAGCATGAAGTGGTGAGAGACTACGCCGGAAGTTTGAGGCACCCATGAGCGGAGCAGAGTCTTGGGATGACATACACACCAAGCCTGCACCTGCAAACTTGTCTGTGTCTTTCCAAGAACCATCAACAAAACAACGGAATCCAGTATACACCGTAGGAAGAGAAACCCCTTCCCGCACCAACCGAGGTTCGGAACGCGCTGGAACCGTGAAACCCTCCTCTTCCTCAACCTGAGCAGCAAACCAAGCCGTCGCCTCACTGGCCGCCAACCTTGCTATCTCGGCCGGCTTTTCCACCTCATAGTCGAAAAACTTTACATTCCTAGTTTTTTATATATACCACAATAGCCAAGGGAAAGCTACATCCTGAGAGTCGGGGTTTTGTGCCCCAAGAAAATGATCCATATTTGCAAACACGAAGTCTGTGGGAAAACCAATTGCACCCATCGGGACATTGGAAAGAGCCCAAACCTGTCGTGCGAGCGGGCACTCAAAAAGGGCGTGATTGACAGTTTCGAGGGGAAAACCACATCGAGCACACTCCAAATCACATGATATTCCCCGGCGACTTAAGTTCGCCTTAACCGAAATACACCCCGAATGTACTTGCCACATGAAATGCTGGATTTTTGGGGGGGGGGCACTTGACTTTCCAAACACTAGCCTTTAGAGGAACAGTATTAGGACCACAGACCGTAAGTGCAGTAGGAACCGCCAGCCGAGCCGTATGATATCCTGATTTAACAGTGTACTTCCCCGACTTTGTAAAATGTCAACCTAGGGAATTGCTCTGCGGAGTAATACTCAGGGGTATAGCCCCGATCAAAGCTACATCAACATGGTCGAAATGGTCAGCTAGCCGATCCATCCGCCCATCTATTTAGACTGTTCATTATTAGTATAAATAATAAAATACATAATAAGTAAGGTATAAGATAATATCTGATTAAGACACAATTTTGCTAATGATTTAATTGTTTTACAGAATTTAGTTAAAGTACCTTGATTTGATATGCCTAATATTCTAATATTTGTAGTGTTGACCAAATAATTAAATGAAGATTTAACCCGTATTTTAACATCAAATCAATAGTATTTTAAATTAATACTAATGCTAATTCAAACCCGTCAAGTCTTATAATCCGTCCCGCCATATAATCCTATTATATAATATTCTAAACTATTTATAGGAAATGAGTATAAGATTTTAATTGATAAAGGAAAATAGCAATGAAGTAGAGATTTTTTTCTTTTTTTTTGGGTAAGATGAAGTGGAGATATTATAAGGATAATACCCGATTCAAGATATCAATTTAGGGATACGATGTTAAATGCAAATATTGTATACATATAAACAAAAATTGATTTAGAAAAATAGAAATTCATTTTGAAGAGATATCTTAGGAATCAAATTGGTGTAACGATTTTATAGACGTATTAATTGACTACTCGATTTGGAATTACCATATTTTAGTTATTATTTTGTGCAATTTTGTAGAGATTAATTTTGTAAATATATATAATTAAAGGGTAGAATACAAAATATACCTCAAACAATAATAACTATTCATGACGGTAGTTAAAGTGAATTTGTTAATGCTAGTTAAAGTGAATTTGCCAAAAAAAAAAAAAAAACTACGGTAGTACTAAACAATAATAACTCCACTAACCCCATAAAAATCTCTAACGTAAAAAATCTGAATAACATTAATTAAGCCTTTTTCCCCTAAATGATGTACTATTAATTTTGAACGGAGACTGACTTCTCGGCTTCCAATACGAACATTAATTAGCGAGAAACCTATCCATTAATCTGATAGTATTAATAATAATCTCAGTATTTTAAAATTTTAATTATTTATTAATGGAAACGCCTTGTATACCTACTAATATAACTTGAGTTCTTAATAGTTTCCATCATACCATATTTCATTTAAAAATATAATATTATTAGTTATAGATGAGATATTGCCGTCATGAATAGTGTGCAAATCATGAACACTTATCTAATTCGACAAAAGAAGAATTAGGAACTTCTATTCTCGAGTCTTAAAGAAAAGCACTGTCCGAGGCTCAAACTAAAAAGAAGAGTCCATGACAAAATTAGACTAAAAAATTCAATAACTAATTTTTTGGGCTTTCTATATGTGACCAATTTGACAAAACAGTATGAGAAGGTCAGACACCTTCTACAAAGATGAGATTCATTAGTTCGATCATGGTTCTGTGAGAGGACGCAATGACAAATTTGGAGTAGAATAAACTACTTCCAGGCTCAAACTACCGAAAAAAAAACAAAGAACCAGTCACAACAAAATGAAGAAGCAGACAGGAACAAAACAGTCAGTACGAAAACTGATGGTGAGAAAAATACACTAATGCTGATGGTTAAAAATACATTAATGCATGCTGATGGTTAAAAGTCTAATATATTTTATAATTTTTCGTATGATGTGATGTTCTTTATAATAATTTTTTTCACCATCAGTGTGCAAATAACATCAGTGTGTAATTTTCGTATATGTGATGCTCTTTATCCGACTAAAGAGAATCAGGAACTTGGTCTGCGTATCTACTTTCTGACTCGTGAGAAAGTCCTTAGTAGTACATGGAGCACTGAAAGCTCTATTCTCGAGTCTTAAAGAAGAAGTGGCTATGCTGTCCGTTACACTGTCCGAGGCTCAGACTAAAAAGAAGAGTCCATGACAGAGTCAGACTCAAAAAACTCAGGATTAAATTAGTAATAGTAGACTTTGGACTACACAATAGGAAAAAAGGTTATATTAAACGGACCATTTTGCTACGGTAGGTTGATTTTAAGACTTAAAAATGTAAATTAGTTATGGTTCTTCATTAGAGATGATGTTGTGAAGGTAAAAAGTTAAAGTGAAAAATTAGAGACCTATTTATGTAATTGTTTTGAATTTTTTGATACACTACACAGTACACACCTCTTTCGACGAGTAAAAACAAATTTTGACAATGGAGTCATATTTTCGAACGTTTATTCATTAGATTCAATGCATCGTTTATGGACTGCACAAAATTCATTAAATTGTAAACCGTAATCATTTTAGCTAGTTTTGATTGCCAACAAAACAAAAAAAAAAGTTCAATGCATCGTTCAAAAGTTCATTGATTACAATTTGGAATTAGTCTGATGCTTCGTTCATAGTACATTCCCTATATAATAAAGTTTGCTCGATTTCCAAAAGATGACTTTTGCACTTCCCACGGACTTCGGAACGTTCATTCTCTGTTAATATATATATATATATATATACGTGCATGTTAAGCTATATTCACGCCACATTTTCACCTTCACCAAATCCTTTCATATACTAAATCAGAAATGTCAACCAATGCGCGCAAAGGTATAATAATAGCTACAGACGAGATACAGGTTGATGAAGGCATACAAGCCCTGATGTCGAACTCCAGGAACAATACAAGGTTGATTGGCCTGGACACGATATCAATTCGAACAGCACCAAGAAAATCATCAATCGCAGTCCTCCAGCTCTGTGATGAAAGCCGGTGCCTTGTAGTCAGGCTTACTTCTTTCCATACAATACCAGAATCTCTCTACAACTTCCTCAGCTTACCAGGTTTTACCTTTGTGGGTTTTGGAATAAAAGATGCAATGGCTAGGCTTTGGAAGGAGTACGGATTTGTGTGCAAGAACACTCTGGAGGCTAGCCCCTCCTCCGTATGGGACAGTCAGTGCCGGCTTAAACATATTACATGTCTCTGGGCAAACTAAAAAAAATGCCCCTTAATCTATAGAAAAACTTACTGATTTTTTGTATAAGTCTTTTTGGTTCATACAATTTTTTTTTGTACTCCTTTCTAGCTTACAATTTTTTCTTTTGTGCTCCTTTCTAGCTTACAATTTTTTTTTGTGCCCCTTAAAACTTAAAAAGTTTTTCTTTTGCCTCTTTAACTTACAAATTTTTTTTTTGTGCCCCTTTTCTCATACGTATATGCCCCTTTTAATCAATGTATCTGGAGCGGTCGCACTGCCCGCCCTCCTAGTTAAGCCGGCACTGGGGACAGTGCAACGAGTAATACTGTGAATTCTGTGGTTAGGAGAATGCATGTGCCATCAACTCAGTGTATCTCAGATCTTTGGGGTTGCAATAATAATCCCTCCAAGGATTTAATCTACCTTGGAGTCTCAAATGCCCGAGCTGCTTTACGTATTGGAGACAAACTTCTTTATCCCATGGGTATTGCTTTTTGAGAAGCTAAGAAGCAAACCTTTGTTTGTGGTTTAGGTTTGCCCTATAGTATTCTTGATATTTCTTGCTTCAATTTTATCTTCTTTCATCAAGACATCTCCAATGTATCCTCATTTCTTTTTATTCTCGTCTCTTGGTTGATATGGTTTAGGGTCGTTAATAAAAATAATAACTTTTTCCTAAAAAAATTACCTGTTTGTTCACCAAATTGTATTTACAAAGTAAATTAATGTTTGCAATTTTATGAACAGAAAACCCAATTAAGGTAATATTTTCATTATAACACGAATAGCTTTTAACTAACTACAGTTACGTTTTATACATACTTGATAGTTGATACAGAATGAAAATATCCCACGTTAGTCCTCGAAGTCGGAACGAACCTTGAAAGGCAAACTTTATTGATGGCAAATCCAAAGTTTTAAAAGTGCTTTTCATATTCGGTGCTGAGAAGAAGAAAAAACCAAAAGGGTCGCATATAGAACAAACATGAGCATCGCAGTCACAGATGGTTTAGTTAATTCTTGAGATACCCTGAGTTAAAACTTTTAGTTTGAAGAGAGCTGAGCAACGAGCTGTGTGAGATTCTCTTCCTTCTTGATACTCTCCACCCAATTGGCGTTAATATGTACCCTTTCCATACTCTGCTTCAAGGTTCTTGCCATCGACGGCTTTGTTCTTGTTGCAAAATACTCCTCCACTTCTTTGGCTTTTTCAAACGACGCAAACTGAGACAATCAACATAAAGAGAAATCAATTAAGGCTACCAAAGATGATCAATAGCTTTTTTTTATGGATATGCATAAAGGGGAGGAGGAACAAACCGGCGAAACAACTGCACTTATGAAACGTGTTAAGAGAAATCCGGATCCCCATGTCTTTTCTATATACTCCCACTTCTCCTGTAGCCATTTCCAAGCAACTTCACGTCCTTCCCAACTTACACCGGAAAGTCCATAAACTGCATCTTGATTACGGACCTGGATGAATAAAGAACCCCAACATATCACATCAACTATGTCAAGCCTAATGATATGATTATTCACTAATTTATAAAGTTGCAAGAAATCCATATATACCTCATCAGACAATATGAAGTTAAGAACATCTTGAACTATAACGGGGTCTGGACAAGATGCTAAAGAACCTGCAAACCCATAAAGTAAACATTAGTAGTTGAACCTCAAATTTCTATTTATTTAATCTCATGACAGTCAAGTTACCTAAGATTCGTGTTTTCTCTTGGCTAAGGTCTGTTTCCCTGTAAACTCTCAGAAGAGACTCATAACCAGATTTGTCTGACTTATTGGCTCTCTGCATTACAGCAACATAAGCAGCCTGCGAGTGGAAAGCCCATACAGAATTTAATTAAAATGTTCTTTTTTTAAACCATCATTGGTTTCTATCATACGAAACAAACCCTTCTAATGTCCGGAGGCAGAAGCGAAGTGTTTCTATCAGCCAAATATGCATCAAATCTCCGAACTGCTTCCTTTAGTGTCTCATCATGCCCAAACGCAGCAAGTGCAGTTAAGACTTCCCCTCTCAGCATAGCATCTAGATGGCTCTCGCCTTGTTTAGGGTCCCAACCAAGTTTCCTATAAGAACAATGAATATTGTAACGACATTGATTCTTTTTTACCTACCGTTTGGTAAAGAGAACATAATGATAAGTGTAATTTCCGTAGATGGGTAAAACAGCTTACTCAGCAGCAAACTGGAAAACGCCGATGAAGAAATGTTTGATCCCAGACATCAGTTCCTGATTTACATCTGCTACAATCTTCACAACTTTGTAGCTTATCTGTACGGATGAAGAGTAAGAACCAGAAGCGAACGCATAATTATCGACCGAGGGAAATTAAAAGACAAAAAATGCAGATCCTTACAGCAATAAGGTTTGACAGCACGGTATACTCAAGTTCCTCCTTGTAAGCACTGATCAAAGTAAGTAAAGAGGCTAGAGATTGCTGACGAGCCATTGAAAGTGCAAAAGAATCATCCAAAATACCTGTAAAAGAGCAAGAAGGATACTCATCTCCAAATAAATTTCATTACGTCAACTAGAAACACAAAATTCTGCGAGGTCAAGTTACCATATCTATCAATTGAAGTCAAGCTTTTGCTCTCTGTTGCATTTCTGAGTCCAGCCGCAAGGCTGTCATCATATTTCACCTTATAGAATCCAGCCTGATCGACATTAATTTTTATCCAAGAGCATGCCCCATTGTTTTTGCCGCTACCATCGGCAATGGAACAACCCAATAATTCCTTTAGATCATACGCTTCAGATTTGGATTCTAGTAAGAAGTTTTTGCGCACGTCATATGAGCCACAGCACAAGGTTACTGGCACAATCCATTGTCCTTCGCCAGGAGAACCGCTTGACAAGAAACGCGACTGTAATATTAAAAATGAATTTAGTTAGTGGATCATGCATAAGATATCATAATGAAGCTTCAACCTTAGTGGCATCTAAAAGGGGATATAAGTAGGATATCCAGCAAGGGAAATAAGTCTAAGAACCTGCTCAAGTTCCAATTTTCCATCTTTAATTTTGGCTGATACAACAGGATATCCCATTTGCTTTGTCCAAGAATGCATAAGCTTGTTAACAGGTTCTCCTGATCCCGCTTCCATCGCAGACCATAAGTCTTCTGTCTTCGCGTTTGAGTAAGCATGATTTTTAATGTATGCAGCAAGCGACTTCTGCTCAACAAAGCAATACAAGTAGGGTAAGAAGTTTTGGAGAGATTAGGGAAATTGAAAATAGAAACCAGATAAGAAAATACAAGCTGCAATTATTTTGTAACAGAAGGAAATGAGTATGAGCAGAACCTGAAAAACTTCAGCACCAAGATAGCTTTGTAGCATGCGGATGACAGATGCACCCTTTCTGTAGCTTATTGCATCAAATATTTCGTCAATTTCAGCAGCATGATTAACTTCCACCTGAGAAATTTTTGGGACTTAAGATAAATAGGTAATATGGTATCTCAGGGATTGACAGTGAATATAAGGAAAGAAGACACTAAGCTTTCATGACAGATGATATATTGACAGCATTTTTCAGAATTGTGCCCACTTAATAACATAGATACTTATTTGGGTTACCTCTATCGGGTGAGACTCCTCAAGTCCATCAAGCCTTAGACCCTCAGTAGATTCATCTAGAAACTGGGTCCAGATTTTCCATTCAGGGAACAAACTATCAGTAGCCAAGTAGCTGACCTGAAACAGATAACAAGTAACAACACATTCACAACAGAACTCAAAATCATTGTTGATACAAAGATCTAAGTTTGCAATTTACCCAAGTAGCAAAACCCTCATTCAGCCATAGATGAGTCCACCACTCCATAGTGACAAGATTGCCAAACCACTGGTGAGCCAGTTCATGAGCAACTACAGTGGCAACCTAGCAGCAGAAACTTAACAGCTTTAGATGATTGCACAAAAGCACACAAAACAATTTCCTCTAAAAAATAAAGGACAAGTTTGCATTACCCTCTGTTTGTTAGAAGCTGCTGAATGTTGCTCATCATAGAGAAGAGCTGTTTCACGGTAAGTAACTAAACCATAATTCTCCATAGCTCCAGCAGCAAAATCTGGTATTGCAATCATATCCATTTTGGGAAGGGGATATGGCACAGCAAAGTACCTACATGAATCATTGGAGTTATGCAACGAGTATTATATAAGATATGAAACAAGCAGAAAGAGAAGTCCAGAATGTTTCAAATGTCGACGAGGGACATACTCTTTGAACAGATCTAATGTCTTGGCACCAACATGCAATGCAAATCTCCCTTGGTCGGCTTTGCCCACTTGACAGTATACTCTGACTTTAACCCCTGAGCAAAAAGAAGACACTTGATTTAGAGCTTCTAGAAATGACTAGACGCAAGATAATGATAGTAAAAATGAAATTACCATCGGATGTATGATCTTCAACGTAGTCAAACAAACCAACAACAATAGCTACCAAATATGTAGACATAATAGGTGACTCTTGATAGGAGACAATCTTCACATTCCCATTAAGTTTCTCCTCCGTGACGGGCATATTGGAGAGAGCCACCAAATCAGCTGGTACCTCTAATGTAATCTTGAAGGTAGCCTGTTTCACAAATGTGTCAATATGGATAGAGATATAGACGAAGAAAAACAAAACTCAAAGAGGAGGCAAAGAGAAAGAGCAAGTGGAAACCTTGCAAGCAGGTTCATCCCAGCATGGAAAGCATCTCCTAGCATCAGCTGGTTCAAACTGGGTAACTGCCATATTCTTCTTCTCACCGTTATGTTCATAGGTACTGCAAGCAAGAAAACACAAAATCGGTCTAGAACTAGTCTCAAGCTATGTAAAAATTTATACTTGTAAAAAAAAGAAAAGGAAACCGCTATGCTTTTGACCTTCTGTAGAATCCCTTCATTTTGTCATTAAGTACTCCATTGAAGCCCAGTTCCAGAACTCCAACTCCATGGGGAAGAATCTCACTAAACTCAAGCACTAGAATCTCATCCTCCTCAAACAGGACAACTTTTGGAGCTGCAAGCGCCTGCTTAACAATTACAAAACATAAGAAGCATAAACGAAACATAAGAAGCAACTCTGGCTAAATTGGTTGCTGATTCCTACCTGAAGTTAATTTTACCTATTGGAATCAAAATAAAAAATCATACCCAAAAAAATACTCAAAATCATGAAAATATAAACATCTCAATGGTGGCGCTAATTGCTCAACGACCAATCGCATAAAAAAAAAAAACCGTAACTCCAATCGCATTACTGGAACCCTAATTTCATATCAACACAAAGAAACGCGATGGAAAAAAAAAAAAAAAAAAACCTTAGAGGAGGTAGGAGGAGTGAAGGAAACGGAGGCATCGTTAACGGAGAGATCAGCTGCGTTGAGAACAATGAAACGAGTATCGGCGACTATGTCAAGGTCGATGGCTACAGTACCGGTGAAAGTACAGGCGATGAGATCGGGATTGAGGCGGAGATCGTAGCGCTTGGGTACGGCGAACTTTGGTAGACGAGGCTGACCTTTAAACTGATCCATTTTCTTAAAAACCTTTGATTGTGTTTTTTTTTTCCTTCCTCTTGGATATATCTCTCCTTTATAGGAAGGAAGGAAGGAAGTAATATATAAATTTGTAAGCAAGTGTTTTTTTATGTTACGTCACAACAACATTTACGAAACATTGGAATATCTAAATTTTTGATGTGATAGTTTATATTATAGTATAAATAAATAATATCACTATCAAATATTATGAGATTGATTAGTGAGATTACTGTAATCCTAATTTAATTTTATTTTTGTTAACTTACCTTTGAAAAGAATTATTAGTTTTCCTTTTTTTGGGCTATGTTTGACTTTTTTTTGCCTAGGGCTTTCGTCTGGTTAGACGACGTCGTTTTTTTCAGTTTCCCACTCTCTCCTCTGTTTGGCTGGTTGGTTGGTTGGGTTTACTCGAGTTTCTTCCGAAAGCTTCGTCGTCGTCTAGGTTTTGTATTCTTTCCGAGTCTGAGAGACTTGAGAGTTGAACGAGAGACCGACCGAGTGATCTGTGGTTTTACGGGTTTAACGATAGGTGAACTCGAAGATCTTATTTCTTTGATTACCGTCCGGTCTTTGGTTTGGATCAAATCAGGGGTAAATGTCGTTTCTTTTATCCTTCAAGCTTCCTACTTTGATTTACTTATTTATTTTTATTTGATCCTCTCTTCTTTTGCTTTTTTTTTTTTTTATGTCTTTCTTCAGTTCGTTTGATCCATGTTTCTCTTTTAGGCAAATCTTGAATTTGTCCCTCCATCCTCTGTTTAATGTTTTGATTTTGGTTTGAATAAACAGTACACCATTTGTTTGTAGAGAGACAACAAATCATTGTCTTAAATGAGGCAATTCAACAAGGTATCTGTACATAAATATTTGACAATGACTCTTGAGTCTCTAATGTGAAAAGGAGCATGCTATGAGAGAGCTTTCTCTGTTTGGTGTCTTTTATGGTTATGTTCGATTCTATATATTTCTATGTTTGTTTGTGATGAGTTGTAGTAAAGCTTGTGTTAGGATTCGTATTATTGTCTTTTTATCCTTTTCTTAAGAGTGATACTATTTCTTCTTTTTTTTTTGGTTTCTGAATTATTATAGATGGGTTTTCAGAGTTGCTAAGCTGACAGACTGAGTGACTCTATTAGTGTGATTGGGAAGATGGGTTTATTGAAGAAAAAGGATTCAACTTCAGCTCGGTCCTCTACTTCTCCCTGCGCTGATTTGCGAAACGCTTACCACAATTGCTTCAACAAGTGAGTTTCTTTTCTCCTTCAGTTTGCTGTGTTTAAAGGTTTAGCTTTGGTGGGATTTCTGGTCTTTTCATCTTTTAAGGTTTGGATCATTCGGCATTCCACTTGCAAATAATATGATGGGATTTGTTGTATTTTCAATCTGCAGATGGTACTCGGACAAGTTTGTTAAAGGGCAATGGGATAAAGAAGAGTGTGTTGCCGAGTGGAAAAAGTACAGAGACTGTCTCTCGGTATTATTCACTCTGCTTCAGCTCTTTCTATTCGTGCTTCCTCTGTAATCTTAATCACAATAATAAGCTTCTCTTTCTGACTTTTGTTTTCATGTATTCAAACAGGAGAATTTGGATGGTAAGCTTCTCAATCGCATTTTGGAGGTAGATGGTGAGCTGAATCCAAAAAAGCAAGCTGACTCAAAGGAATCCAGTTGATGGATGATACTTGCTTGATCCCCCATATGTTTCTCAAATAACATTGTCACTTTCAAACCATACATTTCATATTATTTAAGTAGTAAGAGGGGTAATCAAAGTAGAATGAGATTGTTGTATTCTTTATTCAAAAAGTGGAAGATAATAAAGAAATCAATCATTTCTTCTTGAAGAGGAAGTGTGCAACCATCCACTCTTCTCCATTGTTGTATCCGAACAGCTCAGCAACCGCTATGAAGAAGGTTCTCCAGTAAACCATCCACTTCACTGCATTTTCTTTCCCATAAGTCATTTCCATTATCTCTTTAATTGCAACTATCTCTTTATCCATTCTTTTGAGCCACTCTTCACTGCAAACAAAGTAATAAACATCAGAAGCTAATTCTTATCTTATTCTTTCTTGTAACAACATTTTTTGGATTCTTACCTTGTTTTTGAATAATGCTTCCCGTTTACGAGCCAATGATCCACAATCGAAACATCTTCCTGAACAAACAACATATCAAATCAATATGACTCAGTTGATATAAATCTACTGAAACATACATGGCAAGTTACTAATGTAAATTACTTGGAAATAGAGGAGAAGATTTGCCGATGGCATTGTTCCTCCGCTGAAGAAGTGTCTTGTGATCCAGTCATCGTCATTCACATCCTGTAGCGAACCAGCACAATCTCAAGATTGAGTTATTGCCATAAAATAACTAATTAAACAAGAAGCTATCGAGTTAGACATTGATCCATACCTCAAAGTGGTAAGCAAAGGTCTTATGGCAGAAATAGTGAACAAACAGAAGACTATCTTCCTTCATCCATTTTCCTATCTTCTTCAGAAGCTCCCCATAGTTTTTCATATGCTGATCATCACAATCCCAAAAAAGAATAACCAAAGCTAAGGACAACCTCTCATCTTTCAAAAATCAAACATATAATGAACTACTTCAGAAAACAAGCCAAACCTCAAACATTTCGATGGAGAATACTCGATCGTATGACCCATCATGCTCAAAAGTGCTAATATCCGCAACAATTATTTCGATGTTCTGAAGTCCGAGTTTCCTTCAAACATGACAATGTAAAAGAAACCATTTTAGCTAGCAGCTACAACTTGAAGCCTAAGATACATGTAATAATGAGAAACTAAATTACCGGCATTGGTCATCGATAAAAGCTTTCTGTGTTGTTGAGTTGCAGATACCAGTTAACTTGCATTTGCTAAACTTGCGGGCAATGTACAAAGACAAAGAACCCCAGCCACATCCGACATCAAGAACACTTTGACCATCTTCCACTTTAGCTCTTTCACAGTATAGAGCCAATATTGCTTCCTCTGCATCTTCTAAGCTACTTGCATCTTTTGGGAAGTAACAAGAGCTGTACTTCATGTTTCTTCCAAGAACAAGTTGGAAGAAAGCAGTTGGTAATTCATAGTGTTGAGTCTTTGGCTTCTCGGTATTGATCGCTATAGGCATCTTCTTTATAGCTGAGGTATTTAAACATACATCATTCACAACAGATATTTAAACTTTTCTTTAAGTTCACAATTTTGCAAATATATATTATGAAATTAAACAAATGAAATGTGTTCTGATTTTGCCAAGTGAAACATGTTATATTTATTTATTAAAACACAAAAACTTGAGTCTGAAACAATGTATGGATGGTTTCATTTCATAAGATAAGAAGCCAAAATCTATCATGAATAAATCTAATGAAGACCTTGAATTAGTCTTACATGCTTAGAGCACGGAGATCCAATTAACAAAATAAAACTTTAATATCTAAACTACTAAATAGAACTAAGCTAATATATAAAAATACAGTTCGCGGATCTCTCAACAACAATATCTAAACTAGAACGATGTATTATCTTTGACTAAAAAGTTCACAACACACATAACGAAGGGTCTTAACTAAAACCCCACAACCAAAGTACGGTGGAACAACTTGCAACACACCACCGACACCATGCTGTTAAAAAATAGTCATAATCACTCAGATAAAACAATGCAAAATAGTTTTGTAGACTCTAATCTAATAATAACTAAAAATATAGATGTTAAATGCCAAAAAGAAGAGTATGTTTCACTTACAGTCAATAAAACGGAGGAGATCGGAGAGTTGCATCTCAGCCGTGGGTTTGTAACCGGAACGGAGTCGACCGGACAGAAGTAGCCGCGTCAGCCGCCTAATGACAAGATCTGGCAACAGATTCATCTCCAACAGCGTCAAAGCCGCCTTCACTGATGCGCCATACGCTACGTCCATAATCTTCTCCATCTCTTTCTCTCGCCTCCCTTTATCTTTCTGTCTCTTGAGATTTTTTTTTCCCAAGTGTAGCCTTATAAAACATATAAATAGACACGGATGTTAAAAAAAACCTGAAAAAGTAGGCATGACGTATCAACTTACTACTAAGCACTGTTAATTATATAATGATCGAAACAAATCTTTAAGATTTCTTTAACATTTTAAAAACAAAACGTCAAAAAACCTTATCTTCTTCTTATCTTATCGGATATCACTCTCACCATTTTGCTAAGTCGAAAAAACAGAGCAGGGCCGGTTTATGATTTTGATGGGCCTTCAAGATTTGTTTTGTGTTATGTTTTTGTGGCCTTTTTTTATGTGTAATGCTCTCTGGTTTTGATATTAATATGGTTGTTTTGTTACAACTAATAATCAACTATGACAAACTCATATGATTACACTGGATCAGGGACCAGCTCGGTGAGTCTGAAAGGCGATTCTAGCACCAGAGGCCAGAGGGGTGAAGACTTATCTACTTTACTTTAAATCCAAGAGAGACGACTTATACTTATACAACCAATAATCCCCTTAGTGGTTATAAACCCTACCACACAATGCATTATGTTTAAAAACAGAATACAAGCTCATCATTGCTGCTCCTTCAGGGCATAAAACTGTCCTATCAACATTACCCCACATTAACTTATCTAATTTTGCCACATTTGCTACGCAATAATAGAATTGAGCCGAGTAAAAAGATCTGTGTATCCTTCCTTAGATTTAAGAGTTCTTGATGGAGAGATGTTTAGGAACCAGCTCGGTAAGTTTGAAAAGTGATTTCTAGCACCAGAGGTCAGAGGGGTGAAGACACTAACAAATCTCATTGACTCAGCGGAGAAAGATTTTTAGCTCATGGAGTTGATCAGCCAATATGGCTATGCCTAAGATCAAATTAATCACTCTTTCCTTCTTCATTCTACTTGTAAAGCTTCAGTACTACTATCCACAGAGACAACTTGTTTATACTCTTTTTTCCTTGTCACCTGTGATATGATCAGAAGGAATAGTCTGTTTAGACACTAGAACCAAACAAACGCACAAAACTTAAAATAGAGTCATACCAACTTGTTAGGGAAACTTTGGGCACCAGTGAACTTTGAAGGTGCAGAATAATGAGACTTCTTTTGTAGAATCTCAGTGAGGCGCCGTTCGTTTTTCTCTTGCCTAAGTAGATATCTCAAGGAAACTGATTCTTGCTCAAGCTTCGACACCGTGATTTCCAGTATTGCTAAGCTGTCCAAAAGCTCCTGTGCCTGTAGATTTTTATAATGTTTTAGAAGACATTTAATAGCCGAAAACAATTAAGAAAATATATGTTGGAGAAAGGATTGACCTTGTCTGGAAGTTCACAAGGCGAATCCATGAAAGGAGAACTAGAATGCTCAACTGCGCTTGTTAGAGCTAACCGTAAGTTGATCTCCTCTTGTAACTGCTGCTGCAGTCTCTTGACCTGTACCAAACCCAAATATATCATTAACAATCTAGTACTAGTAGTACATCAAGAGAATTAAAGGAATAAACACAATAATATCAAACTCTTCTATGGTTTCTTTAAATGTAATCTTAGCTTGTGTAAATGAGAAAATTTCTAAAATGTGACAAACAAAAACCTTCAGATTACTTGATATGATAATGTGTGGTGTGGGATCTGACTCACTTACATCTTGTTCAAGCTCACATTTGTACCATAACTTGCTCTTTCCTTCAAATCTACTACTACTTTGATCAAGCATCTTGCTTTCCTGCTTCCAAAAAAAGAAAAGAAGCAAATTCAAACATTTGGTGTGACCTTAAACCCCTTGAAACCCTAGATTTAGAGCATACTAACTAACCAAGAAAAAAGATAAAAAGTGAAAGGTGTATATAAAGAGAGAAAGAGGCAACATTACATCGAGATCAGGAAAATACAAAGAGCCATCTCCAGAGGAGTAAGATCTTCTTGAAAATGTACCAGACTTCTTCAAATACCTCCGGATCGAGCTTCCCCTGTAACGGAACACATCAGCAAACCAAAAAAAAACAAATCGCGAGCATTGTCGAAGAAGAAGTAGATTTAGAATAGAGTGAGGAGAGAGAGAGAACCAATTGATGGGAAGACGAAAAGTGGCATTAGCGGTGCTACGATCGGTGGTAGGAGAAGAAGAAGAAGAGGAAGCAGCAGGGGTGTGATGATCTTCTTCATGAAGAGCTTCGGCTTTGATACAGAGCATCGTTGTTGGTCAAGGTCTCAAGGAGCGGTGACTGTGAAGAAGAAGAAGAAGAAGAAGACAAAAGCTTTGAAAGGTTCCAAGTTTGAGAGTTTTTATTGATTGACAGAGGAGTTTGGTTGGGTTCTCACCTGCTCTCACACTTCTTCACTCTCTTTCTTTGGTCTGTCGCTTTTATTATTTTGTGACCAAAAATTAATAACCAAAAAATTGAAAAAATATAATTAGAAAAAAGCTGAAAAAGGGAAAACAAGAGAATTTATTCTTGTCTCAGACAATTTGACTCGTTGCTGCTACTCATTCATCCCTCTTTCTCTCTCTCTAGTCAAACATTTACACTGTATCTTTATTTTATTTAACAAAAAGAAAATAAGGAGTGGAAATTTCGGTTTCAAATTATTGGTTTTCATTTTACTATTTTTTTTTTTTCAGTTTTTATTTTGATAATAAATGGTTTTTGTTAATTTAGGTAAATTTTAATAAAACTTAGTTTTAAGCAGATCCATGTAAAAATACTGAGATGCTTCATGTAATTTAGTGTTTGATGTGTACGGTACACATCTATAAAAGTGATGACGCAGATACACACACACACACTCAGTGTGGACTAGATTTACATATTTTTTTTTTTACTCTTGAATCGGATTCCAAAAAAGACCTGATAACAACATATGAAAGATACCAAACGAGTGAACCATATGGTATATGGTAATATGGTACGGTTAGTCAATTTGACAATAACCGGATCCACCAATTTGAACCAGCTTCAAAGATCATTTGTTCTGGAAACCGACTTAAAGAGACACAAGACGTGTGTGTCTCTTTATGTTCGCCGTTCAATTGATAGAGGCCACGGCGTAAACATAGGAAGAGACGATCTTATAGTAGTAATTAAAATTATCCTTTTTTTTTAATATTTATTTTAAAGGTTAGATTTTTTTTTTTTTTTTTTTTTTTNGGTTTCAAAGTCCCTACCAATGTGACCAAAGTGCTCCAATGCATGATTATTACGTTGGAGCCTCTTCATAGATTTGCTTTCTCCAAATTTATAATCTTTCTGTCTCTCAGCTTCAAAAGTTTTCATTTTTAGGGTTTGATTTTTGCTCTGTTTCAATTATTATTGTTGGATGGTGTAAATGTGAGAGAAGGTTTCGTTATGTTAAAGAGGCAGTCCAACGCCATTCTCTTCTACAGAATCGCTAGCTTCGATTCACATCATACCCTAATGTCTTCTTACACCGATCCCCTTTTCCTGCGATCGCTTCACACTCGATCAATCTCGAACAGATTTGGTGGAGATTTCGTTAATAGGATCAATCCCATTCGAATTTACAACAAGAGGGGCTCCTCTTGTAATGGTTTGTTCAAGGTTAAAGGTGGAGGAGGAAAGCCCAATGGGTTGTTAACCTTGAGAAGTTGTTTTGATTCTCATAAGAAACCTGATCAAAAGGCTCGAGCTTTAACTCAGCATCGGCGCCTTCTCCATGGTTTGGGATCTGGGCCTGGTGAAGAACGCGGCGGCGGCGGCGGAGGAGGAGCAACCGAGATAGCGGATGGTCGTGGTGCATATCTGCGTACGAGTTTCCAAGGGAATGATAAGATTGTTGTGGCTGTTGATATAGATGAGGGTATGTTTCTCTCTGTTCTTATAGTGTGTGATGATGTTTACAGGCTGGGGAGAGAAATTGTTTTTAATTGTATGTTGAATTGTTTAACTGGGTTCTTAGAAAAGCTTGAGTCAATGAGTTATATAAATTATACATAACCTGAGAAGTATATATAAAATGTTGTAGATGTTGTCTAATAGATAGAATCTGGAGTGTTTTTTGTGTAGTTGGGAATATCCCTGATTCATTATCTTGTTGGTTTAAGTTATAATATGTCTACTGATTCGAATCTCAAATCCATTCAAATGGATTGCTAATTTTGGACTGTTCATGTGATTTATGTTGAATAGTTTTGATTCTGTCTATATGCATTGAGATCAACTTTTGTCTGTCTTTTCATTGAGTTATTAATTTAAGCTATGTTTCATTTTGTTGTCTTTTTTATGTAAGCAGTTCTTGGAAACTTTGTCTCGGCCCTTAACAAATTCATTGCGGACCGCTATTTTTCGAACCATTCAGTCTCAGAGTACCATGTCTATGAGTTCTTCAAGGTACGAAGTCATAGCTTCTTCTCGAGCTTACCTGAGAAACAAATCATGTATCTTCTTGTACAACATGGAGGAATAGCCACTTGCTTTTAGTTGCTGGATTTTTTCTTGTTTTCTACTTTGAGAACTCGTATCCTAGGATCAGTGATTGAGATATGCCCTATAGGGATAAGTTTGTATACAAGGTTTACAATTTTTAGCTACTATCTTTGGCTTATGACAAGGGAAACTGTTCTATGCTTCACTTATATAGAGGTCTGTTTCAATTTTTCTGCCACACTGATGTTTTTAATCAAACCATATTAAACTCAAGAGCTTCTCTTGCAATCAGGGTTTTCGCCTTTGATAGATCTAATGTTGCTGGCTTCCCATTACAGATATCTTGTTTATGATTTTCCCTTAAACTTGTGTCTTAATTTTTTGTCAGATATGGAACTGCTCTCGCAACGAAGGTGCTTCCCTTGGCTTTACTTGCAACTATGACTTTTTGTGTGTTCGCAAAATTGGTGGGTAAATTGAGACGTAATGTGCTATGTTTAAACTTTCTTGTTGTGACAGCCGACTTACGTGTTCACGAGTTCTTTAAGACACCATATTTCAAGAAAGGGATCCATCCTCTTCCAGGTGCCCATAAAACTCTTCACAAGCTATCAAAATATTGCGACATGTCAGTTGTGACGTAAGTAGCATGTGGCGTGATCTTCTCTTTGTTGAACGTTTCAAGTTTACCAGTTAATTCTATAAATCAGTCTCTAAGTGGTTTTCATATCATTGGATAGGTCCCGGCAGAATGCGATAAAGGAGCACACACTTGAGTGGATTGAGATACATTTCCCGGGACTCTTCCAACAGATTCATTTTGGAAACCATTTTGCTCTTCATGGAGAGTCAAGACCAAAATCTGAAATCTGCAGGTGCATACAAAATCAACTCATGAATTTGATACATCCCCAAGATTCTAGTCGAATACCAAAAAAAAACATCACTATCATATGATTTGATGGGCTAATCCAAGAATTTGAACTGCAGATCATTTGGAGCAGAGATATTGATTGACGATAACCCGAGATATGCAGAGGAATGCGCTAACATCGGAATGAAGGTTCTCCTCTTTGACTATGAAAATTCATACCCTTGGTCTAAGACGGAGTCTGTTGATAAGCATCCTTTGGTAACTAGAGTCCATAATTGGGAAGAGGTGGAGCAGCAGATTCTCTCGTTGGTAGTATCAAAGTGTTGAAATCATTTCTGCAACAACAAATGTTCTTTTGCCAGTGCAAAAATTATAGTCTTAATGTTTGAAATGATAGTGTATTGTATAAACAATTAAACATTGAAAGAAAGCTGAACAAACCCATAAAGCTTGATGGGGAAATAAGTAGCAAACAGAGATGGCAATGGAATTAGCTTTAACTGTCCCTTTTTAGCATCATTTTAATGTCTCTTTTTTTTTTCCAACTTAGTTTTGTCAATTTTTCAAATATATTTAATTTCATCAGATGTATATAAATTAAACAAAGTACACTTCGAATCTTTCATTTTGTTTTTCAAATAAGTTATTTCATATGGAACAAAATTGAATTCAGTTGTCTTCATATTTTATTTGTTTTACTTTGGATCCTTTAAAAAATTTGTCACTTATAAACTATTAGAATTTCTCACTTAGAAAATTTAATTTCGATTATAATTATATCTAGAAATATATAAAATCTATTAGATAGTAGAATGAAATCGTATAATTTACTTGGAAAGTGACCAAGAAGGTTTAGTGGGTGCTTAATAGAAACAGTTAAAGAGGGATAATGGTAATGATGGTATACTCAAGTAACTCAACGCATGCAGTGATATAAGCATCAAAGAAGCAAAGAAAAAAAAAGGCAGAACATGAATCATAGAAGAGAGATAATTCTCATTTATTTAAAGATAATGATTCTTATTAATAGGAGCATAAACAAACAAGTGTTTATGTTTTTAAGCACTATGAGTACACTTTTTTATTCACTTGTTTGCCTTCTCCTTGGCATGGAGATCGTCAAAATAAGCCTTGGGATTGGCCTCAAACGCATCTCTAGGGATGTGAGCAGAACCACCCAAACCGGGCGCAACCATATTCCCTGTACCGGGAGGAGTGCCACTTCTTGAAGTGCTGCTCTGGCTCTGGGGGGCTACCGAACCAGCTTTTGCGCTAGCGTCTTTCTTGTCCATATTTGTTTCTAACTCTTGAGAAGATTTTAAACTTATTTAGGTATGAGAGTAAGACGATATTTTTAGTTTGGTAGTGTGAAGAAAAGTGATGGAGAGGTGGGAACAATTTATAGATGAGATTTTTTTGTTCAAATGAAATGAGTCAAATTAGCACTTTCCAAGATTATCACCATTGTAGTAAATACCAACATCGTGAAAAGCCATTCTAGTTAATTGCAATGGAAATTGAATTGGAAAAGGGTAAGTGACTGTCTTGGAAACCTACTTTGAATAATGTGGATTTTATTTTAAAAATTCTGAATTAACTTATTTTCGACATTTTTTTTTTCTTTTTCTTTTCTTTCCACTTCTCTCCTTTTGTTCATAACCCCATAGTATAAGAAATACTTATTCGTATAAATTTTAACTGTTCATTATCCAATTTCTTCGAATCATTGAAAGAACTTTTGTACACGGTGGCATACCAATAGTTAAATTAAGATCGTATATATACATTTAACTAGGATGACTAAATTATAAATTATTGTATTTTAAATAATAATTTTTTATTTATTTATTTTTTAAATTCTCAGTTAATTAAATTTTGTTTAATTAATTCAGAATTTTGTTTAGAACTTTTTTTCTTTTTCATATGTTTTGTAAAGTTTATAACCTAATTACTGTAAATTTGTTATTAGATAGAACATAAAATTCTAGATTTGTTTTGTTCTCTAGAATTAAACAGAGGTATATGCCTATATAGTATGTTAGTATATATTTTTATATGTATTTATTTTATTTTTTTAGAATATTAAGAATGTGTTATAGTATGTGTAATATTTTGTAGTTCATATACTAAATAATTTATAAGTTAATTTTCAAAAACTATGATTACAAACATATAGTATATATGAGATAAACTAATAGTTTTAGTGTTGGTTCCATAGTCCAAACCCGCCATGCTAAGCAGGTAAGACAACATGTTCAAAGATTTTTAATCCGCAAAAACTCATCATACGAAATCCGTAAAAGTAAAAGTTAGTTTTAAATACGTAATAAAAATAAAAATAAATATGTGAGCAAGCAATATCTTTTATATTTTATTATTATTCTTTGAATAAGATATCAAATTGAATGGTAAATATGTTTGTTACCTTTTAAAATCATACAGTTAGTTTTTTTGAATGATTGTTTAAATTCACAATTTATGTAGAACAATTACAACGAAATTAATGGCATTTTCTCCTATAACAGTTAACCAAATTTATGTAAAACACTTAATATTAATTAAATTAATTATAAACTGAATTGTGTATGGAAAAAATATTTTTTTTGTATAATTGGAAACTTAATATTAATTAAATTAATTATAAACTTAATATTTGATGTTAAAAGGAGTGGTTCCGATTTATTTATGATGAGAAATCTTGTTTTCAAAAATTAATTAGTTTACTAGATTAGGATATGCGGTACACCGTAGAGCAAAATTATTTATAACTAAAATATTTAAATTATAAGTTGTATTTGTTGGTTAAATATGTTATAATTATATAATAATTGTTAAATAAACCATATAATATCGCAATATAATTTATTTTTTACATAATACTTATTTAATCAATTTAATTAGATATGTCTATTCTCTGATACTGACAATGTTAACAAAATAATGAAATGATGTTTTACCCGTGTAACACGAAATTAATGATATTTTTTAATTTATATAAATATCGATAAAATTCGTCCCGCTATATAAGTCCGTCCCGAGATATTTTAACTCACACTATATCATCTTAATTTTTAATATTTATTGTGTATCTACGGTATAATATTTATCATATTTAATTTTTAAAAAATTTTAAATGTTTTTCATATTTAACCTTTTAAAATCTTTAAAACAAAAAACCGGAATAAACCAAATAAAAGTTTTTAAAGTTTGAATGTCTGATAAATCAGGTTTGTACTCATTTGTATTCAGAATCATTTTGGTCTCTTTTATAGTATGACTCTAAACCATTGCCTAATTTTTTTAGATGATGTGAGGTATTGTACCCGTATTTTTTATTCATCTATTGAGTAATATATGTATGTTTTTTAAATTTTGTATTACATCATATGCAGGAAAAATCACAATTTTTATTAACTAAATTTATTATAGAATAATTCAAGATAATTTAAATATAAATTCAAATAAAAATGAAAGGAAATCATATATTTATGTATGAATGAGGTAGAAAGATTTTCTTATTTTTTTAAATCTTACCTATAATTAGTTTAGAAGTTTTGGTAACTAATATTAAAGTCAATGCATTAAATGTAAAAACTTTCTAAAAAGTATTTTTTGAGCACAAACTGCTGCAAAAATAATAGTATAGATAATTAATTAATCTTGTTTTCAAAACTTAATATTAATTAAATTAATTAGTTTCTACAAACAATCTGAATTGTGTATGGAGAAAATATTATTTTATAAAATTAGAAACTTAATATTAATTAAATTAATTATAAACTTAATACTTAATGATGTTAGAGGGAGTGGTTCCCATTGTTTTGAAAATTTATTTAGGATAAGAAATCTTGTTTTCAAAAATAGAAACTTAATATTAATTAATTAAATAAAAAACAAATTAATAATTAATGTTAATGGCATGTTTGTAAATATGTGTGAATTTCATATAAATGTCTTAAAAAATGTATATATAGATTACAGATATTATGACGTTTGAATACGAGTTCGTACATTATAGAACAAGAGAAATATACTCCTCGTTTATTTAAATTGTGATCATCTTATATAGGAGAATCACAACATAGTATAAACACTTATGCTTCTAAACTATTAGTATTACACTTTCCGGCACTTAGTATCAAAGTGTTGAAATCATTT
This sequence comes from Camelina sativa, assembly GCF_000633955.1. Classification (NCBI taxonomy): domain Eukaryota; kingdom Viridiplantae; phylum Streptophyta; class Magnoliopsida; order Brassicales; family Brassicaceae; genus Camelina; species Camelina sativa. The sequence goes on along the minus strand of NC_025696.1, from coordinate 3,650,413 downwards.
CTACAACAACATATGTTCTTTTGCCAGTGCCAAAATTATAGTATATATTAAAGTTTGAAATGATATTGTATAGTATAAACAGGTAAGACAGCTGATTCTGAACAAACCCATATATAAAGCTTGATGGGGAAATAATTATCAAACAGAGATGGAATTAGCTTTAACTGTCCCTTAGTAGCATTAATATAATGTCTTTTTCTAATTTAGTTCGGTTTCAATATTTCAAATATATATTTTATCTGATGTATATTAATTAAATAAAGTATAATTTCAAATCTTCCATTGTGCTTCTCAAATCAGTTATTTTCATATTTTTTGGTTACGTTGGATCCATTAAAAATTTGTAACTTGTAAACTATTAGCTGAATTAGAATTTCTCACTTACAAAATTTAATTTCGATTATAAGTATCTCTAGAAATATATAAAATTTTTAGATATTCAAATCATCAAATGAAGTCGTATAATTTACTAGGCAAGTGACCAAGAGAGTTTAGTGGTTTGCTTAATAGAAATAGTCAAGAGGGATAAAGGTCATTGATATACTCATGTAACTCAACGCATGTCAATGATATAAACGTAAAGGAAGCAAAAAAAAGGCAGAACATGAATCATAGAAGAGAGATAATTCTCATTTATTTAAAGATAATGTTTCTTAGTAGGGGCATAAACAAACTAGTGTTTATGTTTTTAAGTACTATTAGAACACTTTATCTTTCACTTATTTGCCTTATCCTTGGCATGGAGATTGTCAAAATAGGCCTTTGAGTTTGCCTCAAAAGCATCTCTAGGGATGTGAACAGAACCACCAGAACCGGGCGCAACCATATTCCCAGCCGTGCCACCGCTTGGACCGCTGCTGCTCTGGGCTACCAAACCAACTTTTGCGCTAACGTCCTTCTTGTCCATTTTTCTTTCAACGTTTGAGAAGATGTGAACTTATTTAGGTATGAGTGTAAGACGATATTTTTAGTTTGGTACTTGGTAGTGTGAAGAAAAGTGATGGAGAGGTGGGAACAATTTATAGATGAGATTTCTTTGTACAAATTAAATGAGTCAAATTAGCACTTTCCAAGATTATCACCATTGTAGTAAATATCAATATTGTGAAAAGCCATTCTAGTTAATTGCAATGGAAATTGAATTGGAAAAGGGTAAGTGACTGTCTTGGAAACCTACTTGGAATAATATTCTGAATTAACGTATTTTTGTATACGAATAGTTACATTTAGATCATATCTGTACATTTAATTACAGATACCATGACGTTTGAATACGAGTTCGTACATAAATTATCGAACAAGAGAAACTCTCATTTATTTAAATATATTCATGATCATATTATATTGGAATAGGATAATCACAACATGGCATAGTAGTAGTATAAACAAAGGAAGGCGTTCTATGCTTCTTAGTATTACAGTTTCCGGCACTTGTCTTGTCCTTGGCGTAAAAGTAGTCAAAATAAGCCTTGAGGTCCAGTTAGAATCTCTAATTTGGAGATACCTACAAATGACTCTCTCAACCAAAATCAGAGACAGGAACTTAAGTCATACTATAACATACTAGTTATATTTACTTTTCTTGTACTATATAGCTTGGTGTTAAAATAAGTTATTTCAGGAGACCAGAGAGGTATGTATGAAAGAGATAGAATTTGTTGGGATGGCTTTGTCTCTCTGTTTACGTTTTCCACCTTTTTAGTATATATAAAATCATGTCTCTATTTAAATATAAATTACTCTTGTTTTCCAATCTTACTAAACCTTAACTTCATCAAAATCCACCAGTATGTATGTCTGTTCTGTGTGATTGGAAACCTCAAAATCCACCAGTATTTTCTCTTGTCCCTCTTTGCAGTTAAAAGTGGGCAAAGACAAAAACATGGTTTACATAGAAGAGGCATAATCATTTCAGATAATGCACATATATGAAGTGACAGTGGAAACAGAACATACTCTGGATTTGACTTCCTCATACGTGGAATATACGCATACAAAGATGTCAACTCTCCTTTATAGCTTATGCAAGCCCTCTTCAGATGGTCTGGTAGATCTGCAATTTCAGTCATGGAAGCCAAACTACCGACGAATTCAGAAAGAATATCTCCAAAATGCTGGGATGCCTTATCCATGACACAAGAAACTCCAAATCAGTACTAGATTTTTTAAATGTAGGAAACCGTCCAAGTATTAAAACTATATTCTTTTTACCTCTTTTGCAAATTCTGTTGGTAAAATCTCGACGGCCATGCATATTACGCCATCACCATCCATCAAAGGCCATGGCTTGAACTTGTCCAGTGTAGTGCCTTTAGCCTTCCTGTGTCCTTTAGTGTAGCCACCGAACGAATCAAAACCAACATTATGATCTTTCGAACAAACTACATTGTTATCTTCATTGTTTCTATCTTCATCAGCATGCTCTGGCAACCCGTCCACCTTTCTGTCTTCTTTATCTTGATAGTCGCATGGATATATGTCTACTCCCGGGATAATGAACCATGGGTGATATTTGGCAATGTGATCGATGATTCTAATTTGGTGCTGGTTTTGTTGGTCCTCACGATCGGTATATTTCTATTAACAGATGTATCTCGTGGTATTATGATCGGGGTTTTGGCTGGTTTGCCCGTTGTTCTGGTTCATGGCATGTGTAGGAATACAGAGATGTTGTTCGTCTTGGAAGATGATGAAGAGAAGCTAACGATGAACACAGCATCTTCGTCGCTTTCTTCTTCCTCTTAACAAATGAAACACAAGAATATCTGTTTTGGTTTTGGTGAATGTGTCTACATAGCCATTGTGAAACAATGCATAACCAACCAGTGGAGGCTGATCAATATGATGCAAAAAGAAGTTTAGCTCCTTTAGCCATAAAATTTAAGGATTTGCACGTTGAGATGTAACGATATTAGTGTGAGACCTTACTGACACAAATGAATACTTTTCCTTCTTGAACTTGAGGGACTTAAAATGTCTTACAATTAACTTCTTTGAGAAACTAGAAGAAATCTACAATGTACAATGAATGATGTGAACGGAGGCGTCTACTTTCAGGCTTTAAAACAAAAATCAACTTATGGAGATATATATTCAGAACTCTTGTAAATTCTGAGACCTTTATTAATCTGTGGACCACTTTTTTTTTTTCTTTTGTTCAAAATTAATCTGTGGACCACATATGTGTATCCTCTGGCTCTTCTGGTTCTGCATATGTTTTTGCAAATGTACTTACTCTTTCTTTTACTCGTAAAAGTAAGTATATAATAAAGTTGACATTTGTCTGTTAAAATATACGTTACCAAAAACTCTGAATTATAGTATAAAGAAATAGAAGAAAAGTAACTCTTACCGATCGATTGAGAAAAGCAGAAAAACAAACTGAAAATTTTGTGATGACATTTTGTCTCTGTAACTCTTTTTTTTGGGTGAAGGTAGTTTTTGAGTTTCTTCTTCTTCTTGGTTTTAGCCCAAAGCAAATGGTCATCCCCATTTATAAAAAGGATTACATGATTACATCACTACATCCATTCCTATTTACTCTATTTTCCGAAAAAGATATATACATTACCCCAAAAAACGATATTGCAAAAATGTCTATACATATCTCATGAAAATCTTGTAGTATTACATTATAGCCATATTCTCTGCAACGAATATCCAAATTTTTAATTTTAAAAAATAAAATTAGTTAACTATTTTTAGTTTTAGGAAATTTTGTTTAGAACAAACCAAAGATGAAGTCAAACAAAAAGAAAACCAAAGAACCATATAACTGTTGACTAATAAAGCATTAGTAAGGTCATGTGTTATTAATTAATTTTTAATATATATATATATATATTTTTTTATTAAGAATCTAGATTTTGATCCAAAAATATCAAAATATACATATATTTTTAACTATTTTAATCTTTTGCTTTCGTTTTTTTTTTGTATGATGGCATACATCATACTTTTACAACAACAACAATAAAATACGATCCGGACTTTAAGAAGAAAAAATGATCAGGAGAATAGTTTTTATTAAGGAATTTGAAATCTTATGGTAGGTGATGATACAAAATACTGTATAATGGATGCATCAATGTAGATCAAAACTATTTTTAATTGGAGGGCCGCGGGGTGGTACACAACAACATTTGTGATCAGCTGCTGGTGGAGCGTTTTTAATGCATAGTTGAAAAGTAGGATCTTCCCCTGGACCTGTGCAAATGGTCTTGCAGTCATTATTAGTTTGGCAAGGACCTTTGTAGTGACACCCTGAAAACAAAATAGTTA
>NC_025696.1:3604999-3645851 GCF_000633955.1 Camelina sativa | reverse complement strand
GGTCCTCACGATCGGTATATTTCTATTAACAGATGTATCTCGTGGTATTATGATCGGGGTTTTGGCTGGTTTGCCCGTTGTTCTGGTTCATGGCATGTGTAGGAATACAGAGATGTTGTTCGTCTTGGAAGATGATGAAGAGAAGCTAACGATGAACACAGCATCTTCGTCGCTTTCTTCTTCCTCTTAACAAATGAAACACAAGAATATCTGTTTTGGTTTTGGTGAATGTGTCTACATAGCCATTGTGAAACAATGCATAACCAACCAGTGGAGGCTGATCAATATGATGCAAAAAGAAGTTTAGCTCCTTTAGCCATAAAATTTAAGGATTTGCACGTTGAGATGTAACGATATTAGTGTGAGACCTTACTGACACAAATGAATACTTTTCCTTCTTGAACTTGAGGGACTTAAAATGTCTTACAATTAACTTCTTTGAGAAACTAGAAGAAATCTACAATGTACAATGAATGATGTGAACGGAGGCGTCTACTTTCAGGCTTTAAAACAAAAATCAACTTATGGAGATATATATTCAGAACTCTTGTAAATTCTGAGACCTTTATTAATCTGTGGACCACTTTTTTTTTTTCTTTTGTTCAAAATTAATCTGTGGACCACATATGTGTATCCTCTGGCTCTTCTGGTTCTGCATATGTTTTTGCAAATGTACTTACTCTTTCTTTTACTCGTAAAAGTAAGTATATAATAAAGTTGACATTTGTCTGTTAAAATATACGTTACCAAAAACTCTGAATTATAGTATAAAGAAATAGAAGAAAAGTAACTCTTACCGATCGATTGAGAAAAGCAGAAAAACAAACTGAAAATTTTGTGATGACATTTTGTCTCTGTAACTCTTTTTTTTGGGTGAAGGTAGTTTTTGAGTTTCTTCTTCTTCTTGGTTTTAGCCCAAAGCAAATGGTCATCCCCATTTATAAAAAGGATTACATGATTACATCACTACATCCATTCCTATTTACTCTATTTTCCGAAAAAGATATATACATTACCCCAAAAAACGATATTGCAAAAATGTCTATACATATCTCATGAAAATCTTGTAGTATTACATTATAGCCATATTCTCTGCAACGAATATCCAAATTTTTAATTTTAAAAAATAAAATTAGTTAACTATTTTTAGTTTTAGGAAATTTTGTTTAGAACAAACCAAAGATGAAGTCAAACAAAAAGAAAACCAAAGAACCATATAACTGTTGACTAATAAAGCATTAGTAAGGTCATGTGTTATTAATTAATTTTTAATATATATATATATATATTTTTTTATTAAGAATCTAGATTTTGATCCAAAAATATCAAAATATACATATATTTTTAACTATTTTAATCTTTTGCTTTCGTTTTTTTTTTGTATGATGGCATACATCATACTTTTACAACAACAACAATAAAATACGATCCGGACTTTAAGAAGAAAAAATGATCAGGAGAATAGTTTTTATTAAGGAATTTGAAATCTTATGGTAGGTGATGATACAAAATACTGTATAATGGATGCATCAATGTAGATCAAAACTATTTTTAATTGGAGGGCCGCGGGGTGGTACACAACAACATTTGTGATCAGCTGCTGGTGGAGCGTTTTTAATGCATAGTTGAAAAGTAGGATCTTCCCCTGGACCTGTGCAAATGGTCTTGCAGTCATTATTAGTTTGGCAAGGACCTTTGTAGTGACACCCTGAAAACAAAATAGTTATATAAAAAAAAAATACATATGAATTAGCTCGTTCTAGTCCATATTTTCTTATAGGTTTTATTTGTTAACAATTAAAAAACACAAAGAAATAAAATATTACCAATTGTTGGAGCAATTAACCGAGAAGAAAGAAGACAAAAAGCAAATAGCAGAAAAGCAAGTTGAAATTTTTTTGCAGACATTATTTTAGCTCTTTTTGGTGAAGATAGTTTTTCTTTTTATTATAGTTAGAGCAACATCACTCTTTATATAAGAGATTATATGGTGTACATCCAATTTTTTCTTAAATAAAAAAATTATATATTTAAAATTATCAGATTGAAAAATTGTCTAACATATCTCAAGAAAATCTTGCATTAGTTATAAAAGATATATTCCCTGTTATTTGCACTAAATGTAAATAAAATATATATTCATTAACCATTTATGGTCTCATATCATTTATGACAAATCAAAGATATGAGGTCAAAATAAAAGAAACTACCAAAATAGAAAAGAATCATGACTCTTGAAGTAAAAACCATGGTCAAATCAAACACAACACAAACCGAATTTTTGCAAATCCGATTCTACATTTAATTTAAATCAAAATTAGTTTTGTTAATTAAAAAATCAATTGGTTTGTCTTTGTCCTTGAACTGAACCAAATCAACTTTGCAAAAATTGATTCTTAAACCGGATTAATCAATCACTAAAGTCACTTTATTTTAATTTTTAACCAAGTCGAAATCCAAGTAAAGCAAAATATAACCAATTAACAATAAACAGCCATGAAGCTATAGAAATTGTGAATATGTAAATACTTTCAAGCTGAGCAAATTTTCTGTATCAACTTATATGTATGTAACTATTTCAATTTTTGAATTTATATAAGGAATTTTTTTATTACAATCAAAATTTATATACATACTTAAAAATAAATAAAGATTGCAATATATCTTAACACTAGATTATGACCCGCGGTGTACCGCGAGACAAGTTTTTTTTTACCTTTTTTTTTTGTTAATATACTATTTTAATACTAATTTTGTTAATGTACTCTTTTGCCAATTTTAGTGATTTGGTATATAATTCGTGATGTACCGCACAACAATTTTGTTTAATACAATCTTAATTAAATCAGTTTGATTCGACATATTTTATATTGGTGTTGCTAAAATAGTAAAATGAGTATTTAACCTGTATTGAAGTGTCATATTAATGATATTTTATTTTTTAGTATTATCAATTCAATCATGTAATGTCATATAACCCGTATTGTAATATAACTCGTTTTTTTTTTTTTAAATTTAATATGTTTAAATATTCATAATTTTAAAATTTTTATTAGTTTAGATATATCGGTTATAAATTATAAACTTTTTAAAATTCTATAATTTACTATATACGGTAAATTTACTATATATGTATGTTGAACACACACTTTTTATATTAATTGAGTAATATATGTTCGCTTAAAAAAATTCAAATCACACTATAAGCGAGAAAAAATACACATTTTTATTAGCTTTATGTATTATATGATGATTCACTATATTACATTTTAAAATAAAAAAATGATAGGAGAATATTTTTTTAATATGGAATAAATTTTCTAAATATCTATATTAATTATAGAATATTATATATATGGATATTTAATTCTGTTTGGTTATCAGGATAGTAGAGAGAATTAAAAAATTGTTTGGAAATGAGTATAAGCATTAAATGTAAAAAATTTCCAAAAAAATATTTTTGAGCAAAAACAGCTGCAAAAATACTAGTATATATGTATCTCATGAAAATGTGGCATTAAATTTAGTCACATTCGCTGCGACAAATATCCTAATTTAAAGGTATAAAAGAATTATTGTAGTATGTATAGATATATTTTTAAAATTTGGGACCATTACTAAAAGGATTACATGATTAACTCAGTATAGGGCTGGGCAAAATAACCGATAACCAAATAACTGACCGAAACCGAACCGAAAAAAAGCAAACCGAACCGAACCGAAATTCTTCAAATACCCGAATGGTTAGTAAAAATCTATATCCAAACTAACTGAAACCGAACCGAACCGAACCGACAATTAAATGGTTAACCGAAATATCCGAAAACCTAGAAGATATCAAATATTATATACTTAATATTATGCAAAACTATAAAATAAACTTAAAATATAAATTATTTCTAGATTCAAAACAATTAAATATTTTAAATAATCAATATATGTAAATGTTATTATTTTGAATTTACAAAGTTAAATACTATTTTGTAAAATTGAATCCATATTTTTCCCTTTTTTGTATTTTTGTTATTGTATATTTGGTTAATTTTGGTTATATTCGGTTAGTTTTGGTTATATTTGGTTTATTTGGTTAATGTTAATATAATTTATGTTAGTTATGGTTATTTATTTAAATAACCAAACCGAAACCGAACCGAAAGAAACCGAACCGAACCGAACCGAAATTTCAAAAATATCCAAATGGTTACTATATTACTATATCCAAAATAACCGAAACCGAATACAACCGAACCGAAACCGAATGGTTAACCGAATGCCCAGGCCTAACTCAGTACATTCCTACCCATTTTTTATTTCTCCAGCGATGACAATGACAATGAGAAAACTATATACTTTCTCGGTTCCAAATTATAAGATCTTTTAATCTTTTATTTTTGTTCTATTTTGTAAGATTTTCTCAAATTTTATATACTTTTTAATATCAATTCAATAGTTTTACACTATATTAATTTTGTAGTATTTTTTTCTATTGGTTAAATTTGTTAAATGATAAAACATTTTTTTTTTAATCTTTATGCTTTTATATGAAAACCTTATTTAAATTGGAACAGAGGAATTAGACGACTTGACAAGAATGAACAAGAATGAACAATTACTATATATATATTAAATTATTCCTGAAATCGAAGGTTCGAACCATAAGGGGTTGTTGTTGTATATACCATAACGTCTTGAGTTCGAATTCACTTTATACTGTATTTTTTTTTGTAAAGTGTTGAGACTTGAGTGCACCCAAATGTTCTTTTCTTCATAAAGTGTTCAGCATCACTAATGCTTTCAGGTAAAAAAGGAGGAGCCTTATTATATTTTCTTCCATTTTTGATAAACATTCAGAAGCATTGTTACAAATTATCAATCTTGTTCGTTTATTAACTCAGACCTAATTTTCTGGTAAATCTTGCTTAACACTATAAAGTTTTTTTGTCCAAAAAAAATTATAGTTTAATGATGATTTTAAAATAATTTAACTAAATTAATGTTTAATGTTACTGGACATTTTTTTCTCTTTGATAGCTAATTTTACTGGACATTTATACTTTACGGAATACATTTTTTGTGTTAGTTCCTTGATAAATCACGGATTATACCTTATAATAATGACTTGCTTTACGATTATTGGTAATTTAGGAAGGAAGAAAGATAGTCAGCTACACCAACTATACCATAATACATGACCACACATGCCAACTTTAGAAATGTATACTCAATTACATGAAGTATATGTATTGCATGGTCACATATACCAACTATATGATGACATATGCTCAACATCACAACAATTTTATTCCGGTACACCGTTCATCGAAATCCGGTGTTGACTAATATTGACCGGCGTTGACCAACAAAAAAATTCAAAAAAAAAGATTTAGAAATAAAAATAACAAAATTCTTTAGGAATCATCTAATAAGAAACCAAAATAAGAAATTTAATTGAATTATTTAGGAATCGTCTATGATATTTTATAATTAAAAATATATTTGTATCTAATATAAAGATATATTGTTATGTTTCACTCATTCAGTTTTATAATAGTTACTTTTTTTCAATTTCAAAACTTAATTAAAATTGAAATAAAAATCATTCATAAGATATTAAAACTTAAACTCAAACCAAAAAATCTTGTTGTAGTGAATCAAATAAAAAACCTATTATTTTAACATTATTAATTAATAAACATCAACTTAATTTTTGTAGTGTTTACATAATTTATTTAAACACATACATTAACATATACAAAATATAATTTTATAATGAATANATCAACTATATGATGACATATGTTCAACATCACAACAATTTTATTCCGGTACACCGTTCATCGAAATCCGGTGTTGACTAATATTGACCGGCGTTGACCAACAAAAAAATTAAAAAAAAAAAGATTTAGAAATAAAAATAACAAAATTCTTTAGGAATCATCTAATAAGAAACCAAAATAAGAAATTTAATTGAATTATTTAGGAATCGTCTATGATATTTTATAATTAAAAATATATTTGTATCTAATATAAAGATATATTGTTATGTTTCACTCATTCAGTTTTATAATAGTTACTTTTTTTCAATTTCAAAACTTAATTAAAATTGAAATAAAAATCATTCATAAGATATTAAAACTTAAACTCAAACCAAAAAATCTTGTTGTAGTGAATCAAATAAAAAACCTATTATTTTAACATTATTAATTAATAAACATCAAGTTCTTACATAATTTATTTAAACACATACATTAACATATACAAAATATAATTTTATAATGAATATAAACATTTTGTTAATTTTTGAACACATTAGATAATTCAATAAAAGAATTTTCTTATTTTTGTTTCTAAAATTAAAAATAAAAAATTTGAATATTTTTGTTGGTCAATATTGGTCAACGCCGGTTAATATTGGTCAACACCGAATTTCGACGAACGGTGTACCGGAGTAAAATAATCGTGATGTTGAGTACATGTCATCATATAGTTGGTATATGTGGCCATGCAATACATATACTTCATGTAGTTGAGTATACATTTTTAAAGTTTGCATGTGTGGTCATGTATTGTGGTATAATTGATGTAGCTGACTATCTTTTTCCCATTTAGGAAGAAACAAAATAAGGACAACTCACAACCCTGACTTGAAACTTAAATAGCTTACGACTGTAGTAGATTTAAAATACACTGGGTCGGGTCGGGTCGGGTCGGGTCAGGTCAGGTGGTTTCTTTCCTTGTTTGGTACTCAAAACTTTTTTTAAATATTAAATTTTATTTTCTTTTACTTCCCTCCTGTTTCCGTTTCTTCTTCTCAGCGACTCTCCAAAGTTGTCTCCGATCTGCAATTCTCACAACCTTGAGCATCACAACGGTACTGACCACGATCTGCAGTTCTGGGAGAAAATACGAGCCTCTGCAACCTTGAGCATCTATCTGTTGAGGTGTCAAGTGGGTCAAACATCTATCTTCCCGATTCAAGTTAGAAAATTCTCCGGTTAGGTTTTATCAAGACCGACTTAAATTACACAGATCAGGTAAGCTTGATTTATGTAGAAGCAACAGATCTTCCGCTTTGTCATCTATGATTTCCAATCTTCATTGCATCATTGAGTTTGGTTTATTTGTGCAGAAAACTCACAACGCGGATCGATTTGTCAATTGACTTGAAAACCTCAGCTCTTTTCAGGAAGATGGTCGGTTGTAGAATCATGATGGTTTGGTTGATTCTTTTTTCAGTTGCAGTTGCTCGATTTCCACCTGATACTGATCACACAGTCGAGATATTGCGTTCAATTGCTCAGCAGCTCGGATATCCAGAGGAATTTGTAAATAGGCATGGGAACGATCCTTGTGAATGGTTCGGGATCAACTGTCTGGAGGGTACCATTATAAGTATCACCTTCATCTCAATGAATATGACCGGATTCATCTCCCCGCAGTTCGGATATCTTACGTCTCTTCAAGTGCTTGATCTTTCACACAATCTTCTTACCGGCACCATTCCTCTAGAACTCACCAAGTTGAATTTGAGAAATCTGGATCTTTCCTACAACCAACTGCATGGGACAGTGCCACAGTTTAGGAGGGACATGTTTCTCAACACTGAAGGGAATCCAAACCTCGAGACAAACGGGGCTCTTGTTCCTTCTGCAACAAGGAACAAGAACAAATCAGGTATTGTTGAACTCCTGCTTGGTATTTTCATCGGTGTAGTGATTGCTGGAGGAGTAGCTTTCGGAATCTTTCTGTTCAGGAAAAGGAAGCATCACATTCTACGACTTCAGAATGAAACAGTGACAAGTGTGCAGCAATCTGGTGATGAATACATTGAAGTAGATAATTATGTGATTCCCCTTTCGCTTCTCAGGGAGGCTACAGAAAATTTTAGCGAGCAGAACCTGATTGGGAAAGGTGGTTTTGGATCAGTCTACAAAGGGAAACTGCAGAACGGAGATGTTGAGATTGCAGTGAAAAGAATGGGCCAAGAAGTGTTAAGAGGAAAAGGGGATGAAGGGTTTAGAGCCGAGGTGTACACGTTAACCAAGGTAAACCATAGAAATCTCGTAGTTCTGCATGGGTATTGCGTCGAAGGAAACGAGAGATTGTTGGTGTACAGGTACATGTCTCAAGGAAGTTTAAACAGACATCTATTCCAGTGGAAGGAAGAAGGGTTGAAACCCCTTGAGTGGACTACACGGCTTGCTATTGCCTTGGATGTGGCCAGAGGGGTTGAATATCTGCATACTTTGGCTCTTCAATGTCAGAGTTACATACACAGAGATCTAAAACCGGCAAACATTCTTCTGGGAGATGATATGCATGCAAAGGTTTCTGACTTTGGATTGGTTCGGGCTACAGAAGAGGGCAGAGAATCTATCAGGACAAAGTGTGTGGGAACAGCTGGTTACATTGCACCTGAATATCAAAGTAAGGTTCTCTTTTAATTTCATCTGTAAATATCTATATCTGATCGATTTCTGACAGCTCAAACATTTGTAATTGCAGTGAATGGAAAGGTAACTACAAAAGCTGATGTGTTCAGTTTTGGGGTCATTCTCATGCAACTAGTATCAGGGCAGGCAGCTTTAGACGAGAATCGATCTGAATATGATCATCACATCTCCACTTGGTTCAGGAAAGTTTTCATCGAGAACAACTCCATTGGAAAAGCCATTGACGAAACCATCGAGCTCAACGAAGAGACCTGCAACGTCATTGATGAGGTAGCCAAACTGGCTATTCACTGTTGCGCCAAGGAACCCGCACAGAGACCTGAGATGAGTTTTGTTGTCTCTACGCTGGCATCACTCACAGTGCATTGGACACCTGGTGAGATCAAAGAGGAAGATGAAGATGATACAAGTGCAACAATTTCAGGGATCATTAAAGGATGGAAGGAGCGTGAGGTCAAAGGAGCCAGCAGCAGCATCTGCTCCTGATAGTGTCTCCTTCAGTATCACTAAATATCTTGTGTTTTCATGCCGTAAAGTTTCTTTCATCTCTTGTTTGTTTTCCTTACTATATGGTCTTCTCTGCTTTTTTTTGTTATATCGATTGATCTTTGCTATGTGTCTGCCTTTGAATTTCTGTCAGCTAGTGGTGCTGTTGTTGGCGATGAACTTCCTGGTTATACAGTCTTAGGATGCAATAACATCATTGGTCACCATACCGTGGTTGGTGTTAAATGTCAAGACTTGAAGTACAAGGTGTGTTTAATTGCTATCGTCTTTATCTCACCCTTAGTTGGAGACTAGAAGAAACCAATATCCAATCAAGATTTCATGCCCTTGTTTTCTTTTTTTAGAGTGGGGATGAATGTTTTCTTTGCATTGGTGACAAGAATGAAATTAGGGAGTTCTGCTCAATTCACAGGTCATCAAAGCCCAGTGATAAAACGGTATGCAAATAATGGCCATTGACTAATAATATCATTGAAGTTCCAGATGGTTTTATCATGTTCTGAGTTATGGTTATTAATTGAATTGAACAGGTTATTGGTGACAACAACCTAGTCATGGGTTCTTGTCATATTATTGCTCATGATTGCGAGATTGGTGACCATGTGACTGTAGAAGTAAGATTTTCTTTGTGACTGGTGACCATGTGACTGTAGAAGTAACATATTTGCCAACAATACACTTCTTGCAGGCCATGTGACTGTAGAAGTAAGATTTTCTTTGTGTCTTGTACTCTGTAGCCTGGATTCAGCAGCATGGCTTCATTAGGTTCATGTTGTGAAATTTAGGACTATACACACACAGCAGGAGCCACGGTCATCCACCAGTTCTGTCATATTGGCTCCTTCGCTTTCTTTGGTGGTGGTATGTTTTCCTCTGATACCTCTCTAATGCCAACTTTTCCAACGGGTATTCACTTGAAATTTTGGTTTGTGAATTGGAATTTGGAAAGGATAGGATGATGGTGGAGCTGCATTCACAAGGTAGATCGATTGAAGATATTGAAGCTTGTTTGAAGAAAATGCCAATTGATTCTCAGGTTATTGAAGCTATCAAATCAGCTAAATCGTTAGGGTATGAACAATGATTATTAGTTCACTTAGATGGTCTCAGCTTCTTTTGTTGCTTTGGTTGAGTGCTGTTTGTTTTCAATTTAAAGATTGTGAGTGATGCTAATCAATTTTTCATTGAGAAGATATTGGAGCAGCATGATTTGTTGGATTGCTTTTCTGAGATTTACACAAATCCAACCTCTGTTGGTGAAAATGGGAACTTGCGGATCTTGCCGTATCATGGTGATGCATTGCCTCCACATAGCTGTAATCTCTGCCCTTCAAACTTATGCAAGGTATTGTATCTGCCTAGTTAGACTTGCAAGTTTTTGTTCTGAAGCTTGAACTATCCAACTGGAATTTGGGTTTAGTTTTCAGTCCATAAGCTAAAAGTTTTGGATTCTAAAGTTGTCCTGTTATGGGAAGACTTGTACTTTGTTAAGCTTTACCAAATAGATTGGATTACGTTTTTAGGATTTTGACTAGTGAATGTTCATGATTCTTCAGGGTCTAGTGATGGATCCCCATGTGTCGGTTTATGATTCAACCTTGAAGAGTTCATGGTACAAGAAGCTGGTTTGGTCAAGTGTGGTGAAGCCACTAAATGAAGCAGAGGGTCTCAAGAAGAGATGAGAAAGCCAAGTCTCTAATACATACAGAGGTTTACTTCACCAGAGTTGAGGGTTTTGGTATTGCAGAGGGTCTCAAGGATTGAAGAGGTTGAGCGTTTCCTCCTCTTGGAGGTCTCGGTTCCAGGAAGTCAGAGAGAGAGAGAGAGAGAACCAGTAGATGTAGAAGAGAGAGGATTTTCTAAGGTCTCTTTAGTCCTTCTTCTTCTTCTTCCTTGTGTACTCTTTGTAATCCTTATCGGTTGAGATTTGGGTTAGGGTGGTGAGTGAATCTCCAAGGATGCTTGTATACTTGTCTTGATCGTAAAGATGTGGATCCTAGGATCCACCCCGGACGTAGCGGTTAGTTAACACCGTGAACCGGGTGAACAAACCGCTTTGTTGTTCTTTCTCTGATGCTTGTTCTTGATTTCATTGAACTCCCAATGTCTAGATTCGTGATTGAGAAAAGACATGGGATAGGGATCGTGTCAAAAGGCTTATCAAACTCCTTAATGAAGCTGAGAGAGTGCGATGTTGTGATGCCGAGAACGAATTATCCGCTGTGGAAGAAGATTTCAGACAATTCCTCACTGATCAAAGCAGATGTCAAGGAGTGGAGCAATGCAGAGGAAATACAGAGAATCCTTCTGCAACTTGTCAGCATTAAGAAGATTCAAAACACCATCCTTTAAGAGTCAAAAAAGTGTTTCTGATTGATACATAGGTGATGAAAAAAAGAACATGTGTTTGTTCCTCTTCACTTGATTAATTAATGTAGGCATTGTTTGTTTTAGTCTCATGGTGATGAATGTTTTATCGCCACCGACCATCGTTGTGCTTATAAATACTTCTGAACATATTGTATTTGATGCTTAATTCAGGAACAGGACCAAGAGCTGTACAATGTTCCTGCAGTATATCCGCAATGTTGCAGTCAATCAGAGATTCTTTCACAGAGACTCGCCATGGGATATGCAAGTTTAGGCAATGGCTCGATTCCTGAGTTTCACATCTGAGATACTTATTAGACTAGGCATCGCTTAATCTATATATAATAGCAAACCCACTTTTTTGTGTCAACTTTTAATCCAACGGATAAGATTAGTTCCAGTTTTAATCCAACGGTTTAAAATTATTAATCGTGTCTTTTTGTCGCACCCCCATCTTTCAAAAATCACACCTCTTAGTCTTTGCATCTCTTTGTTGTACCTCCTGGTTTCAAAAATCACATCCATTAATTTTTACACCTTTTAAATCACACCTCTTTAGTCTTTGCATCTCTTTGTTGTACCTCCTGGTTTCAAAAATCACATCCATTAATTTTTACACCTTTTAAATCACACCTCTTAGTCTTTGCATCTCTTTGTTGTACCTCCTGGTTTCCAAAATCACATCCATTAATTTTTACACCTTTTAAATCACACCTCCTAGTCTTTGCATCTCTTTGTTGTACCTCCTGGTTTCAAAAATCACATCCATTAATTTTTCCACCTTTTAAATCACACCTCTTAGTCTTTGCATCTCTTTGTTGTACCTCCTGGTTTCAAAAATCACATCCATTAATTTTTACACCTTTTAAATCACACCTCTTAGTCTTTGCATCTCTTTGTTGTACCTCCTGGTTTCAAAAATCACATCCATTAATTTTTACACCTTTTAAATCACACCTCTTAGTCTTTGCATCTCTTTGTTGTACCTCCTGGTTTCAAAAATCACATCCATTAATTTTTACACCTTTTAAATCACACCTCTTAGTCTTTGCATCTCTTTGTTGTACCTCCTGGTTTCAAAAATCACATCCATTAATTTTTACACCTTTTAATTTACACCTCTTAGTCTTTGCATCTCTTTGTTGTACCTCCTGGTTTCAAAAATCACATCCATTAATTTTTACACCTTTTAAATCACACCTCTTAGTCTTTGCATCTCTTTGTTGTACCTCCTGGTTTCAAAAATCACATCCATTAATTTTTACACCTTTTAAATCACACCTCTTAGTCTTTGCATCTCTTTGTTGTACCTCCTGGTTTCAAAAATCACATCCATTAATTTTTACACCTTTTAAATCACACCTCTTAGTCTTTGCATCTCTTTGTTGTACCTCCTGGTTTCAAAAATCACATCCATTAATTTTTACACCTTTTAAATCACACCTCTTAGTCTTTGCATCTCTTTGTTGTACCTCCTAGTTTCAAAAATCACATCCATTAATTTTTACACCTTTTAAATCACACCTCTTAGTCTTTGCATCTCTTTGTTGTACCTCCTAGTTTCAAAAATCACATCCATTAATTTTTACACCTTTTAAATCACACCTTTTAGTCTTTGCATCTCTTTGTTGTACCTCCTGGTTTCAAAAATCACATCCATTAATTTTTACACCTTTTAATTTCACACCTCTATGTGTTACACCTCTTTGTTGTACCTCCATGTTTCACATCTATTAATTTTTACACCTTTACATTTCACACCTCTATGTCTTACACCTCTTTGTTTATTATATATAAACTTTTCTTGACTACATAAACAAGTTTCGAAAAATTATTTTCTGAGTACTAAAGAATTGTATTATTGAAGTATTTTTTTAACTTTCAAGCATCAATCTCTAATTCAAGGTAATTTAATATTTTTGCTGCGAATGACCTGTAGTGTTTCTCGGTTAGATTATTATTACTGTTAGTCGACACTATTAAGTTCATACATTAATCTTAGTTTTGTTAACTTTTAGTCTCTTCAAAATTTTTAGCCTTTCCGGTTTTCATGTTTTTGCATGGCTAATGTTATTAAGTACGTGTGCCATATTTTTTGCATGGCTAATGTTTTTGATTCTCAATGTGCAGATTTTATTTTTTGACTTTCTGGAAAAACCAAAACCAAGATACGAGAGGCATGATGATATGCAGTGATGCTAGAGCTACGGATAAGCCAAATTTTTTTAACAAACATGGTATAATTATAATTTTATATATGTTCTTATTTTAACCTATTTATTTTTTCTAACAAACATGGTATAAATGTTATTTTTTTTTTTTATTAGATGTTCATGATCCAGGTTAGTTTACATTTTTTGTAAATAAAGTTTTTAAAAATTTTAGTTGAATTATAATTTCTTATACTTTCTGGGTATCAAACATTTTGATAATATATAGAAATATTACAAATGAGCATGGAAATAGAGAGTGCCGAAGAAAAAGCCAGACATACTTGTGACAACACAAAATCAAATTCTAGAAAGCGTAAGCACGACCAAATGACAAGTCAAGTTAGAAAGAAAAGATCTACTAAAGGTAACTTATTTAGTCTTTGATGACTTTCTAATCTGTATATACAACTTTTTAAAAACATAATGTATAACAGTCACTTTTAGAGTGATCTGGAATCTGCCAAAAAAAAAGAAAATGCAAGAAATTTATAAAATTAGTATTTAACCTAAAGAAGAGAACATCAAAAGGTGAGATATTATTCACCTGTTTCACCATATCAACTTCGTTTTCGCTGTCGTTTATTGAAAAACATGATGGTACCGATTCATAGACATAAGTGGGAAATCAAATAGAGGGAGATGCAGCCTGGAAGGAGAGCAGCCGACACGGTGGAATGGGATGGATTGGGAGAGACCAACATAAAATCCTCTGTTCTATATTTTATTAATTTTCTGAACTTTTGTAGTTTAATTGAATTGCTTTGATTGAATTGCTGATGAGTGTACAAGTTTTTGTCTATATGCATTCTTAGTCTGTTACGTCTTGCTTTTTTTTCTTTTCCAAAGAGGAATATGTGATTTGAAGCAAATATTACAAATCCATGTATCAAATGTGTTAGTAGGAAATAAGGCAATCAAGATTAACCCATTAAAAGGGAGGAAAGAAGGGGGTCTTCTGAGGGAAAACGTGATACCAACATGCATGTAACTATAGAAAGCATTATAGCCAAATATATATCTCTAAAAGTTGTAGCTGAAGAATGTGAGTTACTCTATATTAACCCATTAGGTTTGATTGGTCGGTCATATAAAACTTGGTTTTGTACATATCTAAAAGTGAGAGAAAAAAACATCCACAAGCATAAGTGAAATTTTATATATGGTTAAAAGTAATGTTCATAGTAAATCATTTGTATACAAACTCCACTTGCTTACAGCATCGGAATATTGATTGTGATTTGTGAATCAGTAATCTATGGAAAGAGAAATCGCGTATCAAAGTGAAGGGGAAACGAAACTCAATCCAGCCATCTACTCCGATCCCAATCTTCGACCTTCCTTCGACAAGTGGCATTTAGTATTTTCTCGATACAGTAAATAAACCAAGAGATAAGCAGCCTCGTATGTATTTCGATTGATAATGATCAACAACAAAGACAATTTCTAATAGCGAATTAAGAAAGGATACCAATATATAGCACCATATGGTCGGAGACAAACATAAATGAAATTTTATATATGGTTAAAAGTAATGTTCATAGTAAATCAAGCTCTAAAAAAGGCTCACTTTTGTGTGTGACAACCTAAAATATAATAACATTGAAATGAATTTTTGGCTTTTTAATCAGTTGAAAGCAATAGCAAGAAGTAAAAATGATCAAATTGATTGAGAAAATAAAGAATTTAGGATGAATTACAAATGTTAAATTTCAATTTAGGATTTCATCTCCCCGTGCGGTAACGCACGGGTCGCTTTCCTAATTAGTATAATGCTCAACACCATTTCTTCCACCGGATTTGTAATAGTTTGATATATATAGCTTTGACCAAGTGTTTTCATCATTGTGTGGACACATAAAACTTGTATATTCACTTGTCGTTAAAAAACGACCCATACAAAAATATTGGAAGGAAATTTCATTTGGGCTGGTCACTTTGGTATCATCATTACTTTACACTGAAGATGTGTTGGCAATATTACTGCCCAACAGAGTTATGAAGGGAAGTTGATTGGATTGCACCCAACAAATGGGGACAGGAACATCTATTTTTCTGTGTGGCATTGTTGGAAAAAAAAAAAAAAAAAAAAAAAACTGCAGCAACAGGCTCTTACATCCTCTACTTCACCATATTATACAAGCAACAATGCACACAAAATCAGAGCACATATGCGAGGGTTCAGTCATGACCTGCAAGTTCACAGATTCATTATGGAAAAGAAGATCAGTGTGTGTACAATAGCTCTACCTTGGCATCAACATCTGTCTTCTTTGCTTTATGTGTTTATCACATTTGCTACTGTACAGCTTGGGGACAAGTTGTCTTCTTATGTAATGGTCTCCACTCACTGTATACTCCTCAATTTGTTGTAGATTGTGGTGAGTCAGTAGTCTAAAAAGACACAAGTCCCCTGTTTCTCCAGCGATGCCACACCGAAAAGATATAATTGCAATCACCGACTAAAAGCACTTTGTTTTCGTCTGCTGCAATATCGTCATTCCATAACACACTAAAGAGCTGGTGAAATTCTGATACTTAGCAATAAGTCCTTTAAAGAGCTGGTGATCTTTGACCTCTCCAGTATTTGAGCCCTAAAATCTAAACATGTCATGTACCAAAGCTCTGTCAAGCTCCCTTACCGACTTGTAGTTGTATCTAAGCTTGAGTATGCAGGCTCGTCATTCTCTTTTTCTTGGTTTAAATTTGAACATCCAAGCTTTCAAAAATCGCCTCTTCTTCTTTGATTTCAGTCTTTCTTTAGGTGGAGACATTTGTTCGAACACCTTGTGGGCAGAACAACGTTTGGTGATACTTGTCACTTGTTGTGGAAGAATAATGCCAAAATCAGATGGCAATGCATAAATTAACAAGGCCACCAATGTGACTGTACTCGATTTTTCACCCAAAACTGTAGATGGGAGATCCTCCCGTACGTATCCTGATGTTGGCTGAACTGTATCACTCACTGTCATCGTCATCTTTGGTTGCAAAATTAATTCTGTTTGTGACGAGATTAACGTCTTCAACCGACGGTTCTTTGCTTCGATCGTGCTTGGTGATCAGCCTAACCACGTCTGGATCATCCCTTGCACCAAACCAACTTTTAAGTTGTTCCCAAGATCTAATTGGAAATGGAAACATCTTCGACCTCCGATTAAACCAGTTCCCTTCACCCATTCTAATGAAACATTCGTATTGGGCCTCAAAATTCTAATGAAATTTTTTAAAAAAAAAACTAATAAGGTCTCAAAACCACCCGGTAAAAAAACCTCATAATTTTTAAAAATGTCCAATAATAGGCTCTAAAAAAGTCCAAAAATTAGTTAAAAGGCCACATAATTTGAAAAATATTTCATAATTAATTAAATAGGTTTTAAAATTAGAAAAAAAATCCTCAAAATCAGCAAAAAAAAGTCTCCATAATTAGCAAAAAAAATCTCAAAATCAAAAAAGTTAATAAATAAAAATTTGTGAAGGCTTCAGTATAGTTAGCAAAACAAATATCAGTTTTTAATATTTTAAAAAAAGAGAAAACCTTAACTTTTTTTTTTTTCGTATTCGGCCTCGGATTTTACCGGACCGGCAACTGTCCATGTCATCGTGGAATGAATTGTTCGAGGGATTAAACCTAATGATAGTGATTAACTAGATGAGTTTTCATCAAATAGTAAACATAGAATGCTCTTTTAGAGTACATATTACCTAAAGAAAGGGGTATCGATTAAAGTAGCTCTGTTAAGAAATTCAGTGGAGCCACCGATATCACAAGAGATATCGCATATTCCTACTAGTGGACATCCTTTTGTTGTTAAATCTTGAATCTGTTTGGTGCTTATAAGACGAGGAAATCTCTTCTCCCAGTATATACAGTTTACTACACGGGAAAGTCATAGTCAACCTAAAATGAGATGGTCGTCACAGCCATTGTGGACACTGGACAGTTGAGTAGCTTATACGTAAACTCATGAACTTTTAAAGGTAAAACAGAGATTAGGATCTACCAAGAACAGACATATAAGGGGATATCTTCTTGTGGAAAAATGGATTGTAGTGTTCTGGATGTGCATAATAGTCTGCCTGAACATCAAAAGCATGAAGGGTTAATAGCTATAATTATACTTTAATGTAGAGCAAAAGTCACAGCCATGGAGGTAAAAGTGTTAAGTGTTACTTTGTCGAACGACTTTGATGGATCCTTGTGTTCAACCATATCTTGGCTGGTAATGATACAACCATATACTTGATAGACTCGCTTTGTTGATTTCCTATTTTGACAGATTCCTTTGTCCTGTGCAGAAGTATACAATTAAAACGACTTCTCTTAGTGTGCACAAAACATAAACAGATTCACAAGAGCTTGTAATCTTTAAATTTTATAAGCGAAAGGGTCACACTTACTTTTACAAATAGTTCAGGAAGCTGGCTTGGTTCAACAAAAGTATGAGGGAGAAGTTCGAATATTTCTTGTGCCCCCAGAGAAACTGCATGCGGATTAACTAACGAAAAACAATTTTAAAACATGGTAACAAGAGAGCTCACTCACTCTGTCCCAGTCCGTGTAAAACGTCAACAAGACCAGCTCTGCCTGCATATTTACCAAATGCCAATAATCTTTTCGCATGATCCCCAACTATGAGCTCATAATCACACAACGTCACTCCCTCAGAAAGAATCTGCATCCAATACCCTTTTTTTTTTTAATAACATACACACATATCTCAATATGTTCTAAAAATGGGAAGAACAGCAAAGTCTCATACTTTATCCAAGAAAGGCATGTTTTCTTTCTGTGCCTTGTGAGTGTGGGAAAAGAAAGCATATGTTCTCTCAGGAAGAATCATATCTGGCTGAAAACAGAATCAACCCACAAAGACAAATCTCATAAACTGAGATTCAAAACGTTAGAGTTACTACTTACTAGATTATTTTTATAAAGCAATAGTATCACACCTCAGGTTGTTTGATTCCGACTATAAGCCCACAGTCAGACAAATCATCAGAAACTTCACATCCCATATCTTCATACAAGGCATCGTGATGGATACGCTTACCAGATGGCTGAACCACAATGCGGGAAACGCCGGTCTTGTCTTTGCCACCGTGTAAAAGGCGAGCGCAGTGCAACGGCGTCAAGGGCGTTCGTCTCTCCCATTTGTTCACGGTTTCCGCTTGGATCCCAACAACACCGTTGCCCAACTTACTCTTCTCATCGCTACTTGAATTCATCTTTTACGTAAATAAAGGCAAGAGGGGTTACTTCCGCAACAAGATTGTTCATATACTCCATATAATAAAATTATAAAGTATTTAATTCTTTTTCTTTGCATATATACTAAAACAATACATAACTTTATATTGTATTGTGTCCTGAATGTGATAAATGGTTAGGTTCGACCCTAACCAACACCACCAGAAATGATTAAGGAGGGAAGAGAAGTTAGATAACATAGTTTAACAAAATCTTGATCTAATAACAATGGATTCTACATAACATTTCAAATCTTTAAAACTCTATTCAAATCTCAAACCAATAACCCCACTAAAAGAGAATAGAGAGAAGGAGGCAAGAGGATAACTTGATATTATTTCATTTCATGAGGATAACCCTAATCGGGATCCAAGGTTTAATACACACTAGATAAGGTCCGCGTTAATACGCGGGTAAAAACAATAAATAAATTTATAATAATTTAAATATAAGGACTATCAAAATATTTTAATAATTTTTAAAAAACGGGTTTGAAATTCACGATATCTATTTTTAATACAATTTAACTATTCGTACCATCATAATAAACCATATTTTAAATTTTACATATTTTATCTTAAATAGATTTTAACTACAAACTTATATTAAACACAATCTATGCATCTTAGTCTATATCATAATAAGAATTAAAATATTTGAAAATTAACAAAAAGTAATTGGTAAAAAAGAAAGAAAAACCACTAATTTTTTTAGAAAACCAACACATTGGCTAAGATATTTATATATATTTATATATATATATATATATCGTTGTCCGGAATAATAATTTACCTCATGTCAAAAAAAAATTAAAAACTATATATACATAATACGTTAACATATGCTTTGAGTTACGTAAACACATACACATATATATATATATATATATATATATATATCTATTCCCATTCCTTCACCGAAGTGGTTGACGAGCTCGAGCCCTAGTTGAAATAAACCCTGGTGAATCTTTTGTAGGCTTGGTTAAAAGCGTACCGTCAAGCAAGAAAATTCTCGTTGTTAGGTATTTGACTTAGGAAAGAGCAGCACTAATGGGATATTTATTAGCTTGGTCTCATAATAAAATTTTGAAAATATGAGATCAAACAATTTTTGTGTAGTTTTACTTTATAATATGAAACATCATCATAAGAATTAAAATATTTGAAAATTAACAAAAAGTAATTGGTAAAAAAGAAAGAAAAACCACTAATTTTTTTAGAAAACCAACACATTGGCTAAGATATTTTTATATATTTATATATATATATCGTTGTTCGGAATAATAATTTACCTCATGTCAAAAAAAAATTAAAAACTATATATACATAATATGTTAACATATGGTTTGAGTTACGTAAACACTTACACACACATATACATATATATATATATATATATTAGCTTGGTCTCATAATAAAATTTTGAAAATATGAGATCGAACAATTTTAGGCAGTGCTAAGGATTGTATACATTTCAAAAGCCCCAAACTTCATCTTGAAAAAGAGAAGAGATTTTTTTGAGAGAAAGAGAAGAGAGAGGGGTTGAGGGTTTATGACAGAAGGTTTGAGGGACGTAGCCCATATAAGACAAAACCAAAAAAGCAAAACGATTACAAGTGATAAAGATGTGAGTTTTAGTTACATCAGTAAAATAAAATAAAGTGTCTTCCCTTTTATTCAAGAGACTAAAGTACCCAAACTAACTCTAGTCTTGTTAGGACTTTCCTCAGTTTCGAGATGGTGCGTTTGAGGTCGCGGAAGAGGGCTTCTTCACGGTTAAGTTTTAAGATACACCGTCGTATTGGTGGAGGAGGAGGCAATGATCGATGTGATATCTCAGCGGCTGGTGAATGATGTGTTGAATATGTTCAAGAAGGTGGTATTGATAGACATACAATGAGGGGTTTGGTTGTATTTTTGATAATTATATTTTAAAATTTAAAACCATTAATTTTTTTATATACATATTAGATTTAAATTTTTAGTTTTTAATTTTATGATTTTCTTGTAATAACCCTTTCTTTTTAAAAAATTTATTAAAAACGAATTTTGTTGTTTGTATACGTATTAGAATTATTTTTTTTACATTTTTAAAAACCTGTATAAAATTATTATTATTTTACATTTATCTTTGTACTTTAAAAAATTGTTAAAATTAAGTTTTTGTTTTCTACATAGCATTATCTCTAATTGTTTAAATTGACACATGTTGTCACAATCATGTGAGTTACTAACTTTCAAAACCAAAGTTTATTTAATAAGATATTGTGTATAATGCGATGAAACAATACTGATAAATGAAATAAAAATAAACAAGGAAATGAAAGGGGCAACATCTTCTTCCACAGCTAAAAAAAAATACTACTACACTCATTTTACATCAATTTTATTTATTCACTTCAAATTACACTGTTTTAAAAGTTTGTATGCACACACATATGTGATCACTTACTATACAACCATTGAGATTTGTGGACACGAGTTCTTCTGTACACATACATATTTAGAAATAATTACAACATGCTTCCTCTTGCAATCCAAGGATTTGAGGCTTATCTCTCTATCTTTTTCTTTTTTTCCTTTTTTTTTTTGGGTGTATTATCTTTGCTATCTTCTTCACCTTCGTTCGTCTCCAAGTTATAGAGAAACCATACACAGAGTTCTTGCCCAATCCACAGATATTCATTCTGTCTTCTCAATCAGCTTTATACCATACGCTTGCAATATATCCAACGCTGTGCGTACCACCACAAACCCCAAAGACAAACAAATCAATACCATCCTACATATTCATCTGCAAACACATCACTAGTTTTGAGGCGGAATTCAAAGTTACCTGGCAAATAGACCTCTGGTTCGAGAGGCCTTAAGACTCCTCTTGTCTTGATCTTGTCTTCAATTAACAGCTGCAAAACAGCAGAAACATACGCTTCAAATTGTTTTGAACTTTAGCGAAATATAGACAGGAAAAAGTTGTGATCAGTGTTTGAGTAAGGACCAGAGCTCCAATGGCTGCAGGGATCCCAACAGTCTTGGCCATAGCGGTCGTTGTTTGTCCGTTCTTGTTGTCCCCGAATTCCAAAAGAGTCGCACTGTGCTTCTCAACACGTTTGCTTTCAGGGAATTCCACTTCTACTTCGTGGTGTAGAAGCACCATGTCCTGATAACATAATGCAAAAGATTGTCCAAATGTTATGTAAGCAAGTAAAATCAAGTGAAAAAAAAGAGAGAACTAGTGCTTTCACATAAATCAGAGACCTGCTCATCTCCGGAATAGGCTAGTTTTTCTTCCATTAGGTAGCAAGTTGCATCAAATACGCTTTTACACAATGATGGAATCTCCCTCTCTTCGTTGAACCCCAAGAATCTAAAGACACCTCAAAAGAATCAGGCTAAGGTGTTTTGCAGAAGATTTGGTATCACAAAATTAATATTAAGATTTATCTTCATGGAGAAGCTTACACAATTGTTTTGGCAGCTTTGGCTGCAGTCTCCTTGGAATGACCAAGCTTGATAATTCTCTTGCTGATCTCTTCTTCTCCAGCTAGAGGCTCTGATTCATTGTCTGCATCCTTTTTTAGAATGTTACTTAAAAGAGCACCAAACGTAATCTTCTTTCCAGTGGAGAGTACTTGATTTGCTTCATTGTCAAAGAATCCGAGTTTTGAAAGTGTTGCCATGATAATACTAAATCCTGTACAAGCCAAAAGTATAAAAACTGTTAAGCCTTCAGATGTCAAGCTATGTGACTTGTGAATATAGAAATTGTACCTTCATATCTGAGGGTTCCACGAAATATTGTTGTTGCTTCGCTCTCAATGCCATAAAATTCCCCATAAACCAAAGAGTTCCGATTTGGAAGACACTCCAATGCAAAAGCTGGAAGATTAGGTACTCGGAAACTTGTGGCTGAATCATACAAATTCTCCCCTGCCATTACATAGCTCGATTAAACAAAAATAATACATTGAGTGACGTTAAACAACTTAAATATCCCCTGCATATGGACGTTGTTTTTCTGTCATACCATCAACATTTACTATGTCGCCGTTGCTTTTGTATTTGGCAGGGTTACGGCCAGCTCGAATTGCTCCAGCAGGGCTCCAGCTGAAATAAAGAATTGTAGTTGAGTAAGCGCAATTCTAAAATGATGTATTGCTGAGGATACACAGGAAAATATGTTAAATGGTGTATATAACAAGAGTACCTGAACTTATATGCTAATGGATTATTTGCTGCAGCGGGAGAGGGAAGCCCTCCACAGTAAGAGGTGAAAGACTTCACTTTCCCCTTTCTGATATGAGCCTCATTGATCATTTTCATCGCCATCATATGATCTGAAAGACACATAATTGAATCACCTTCTCAATTATTCAGGAGATACTCTGAAGCTAAATGCACTAAAGGTAAATCGACTAAAAATAAATTTGTGAAAAAAAGTATGTTGTGAAATGTCATACCAATTCCAGGGTCCAGTCCCATTTCGCCAAGAATCGTAGTTCCAGAAGTCTTAGCCTTCTCATGTAACATGGACGTTTCATCATCAACATAGCTAGCAGTGACAAGATGCTTCTTCAGCTGAGTGAATAACAAAGACGAAACAGAGGCATTCAGTATCCAGAATCTAGTGAAAGAATGTGCTGTGCAGAGGAAAATACTCCCCTGCCATTACATTTCTGCCTTTTCAATGTTAGACTAAGGTTTTGAGGGTAGGAGTGTACCTCAATGCATGTCTTTGCTACAACAGCATGACAGCTTGCAGGTAATAAACTTAGGACAACATCAACCTGCGGGCAATGAAACAAATATAAGATAATGGATTTGAGCAGTAAAGTATGAAATAAAGGTAATCTAAGAACAGAGAAGTTAGGAGAATACCTCAAAAACATACTTAAGGAGGCTCTCACTATCTGACACATCTAGCTGAACTGCTTCTACGTTTGGAATGCCTTCAATCGTCTGCCGCATGATTTATCACATCGGTAAAACAGAATTAGATTTGAAAAGATTGATGGTTCATCTCATATTAAACTGTTGAACTTCAACAGATGAGGCTCAAAAGCTTCGAATACCTTTTTGGCATCCTTAAGATACATAGATGCAACAATCACACGAACATCTCTTTGTTCTTCAGATTCTGCTCCAAAATAAGTTTTGTACCATTGCTGTGACGAAATGGTTCTGACTGAGGCAAGGAAATCAGCAGCCGGGCGACACACACGTCCAGCACCAATAATCAAAACACCTGATTTCTTCGTCATTTCAGGTTTCTCTTTTACCTCCTTTTCTTGCTGTACTTTGCCAATCTTCAGTGAGATCTTATTTGCTTCTCTAGGTGGAGATATATAATCTTCATCTGGATTAGCTAATCGAGTTAATGAATCAATGATTTGATCCAAAACTCTCTTATCATCTGCACCAACCTACCCAAAGATAATGGAAAGACAAGTGGGAATAGGTTACAAATGGGACCACATTCTTTTGGCCTGTAGTTTGCTTACTTGTTCTAACAACTTACGAGACTTATTGAAAAAGACATAAAACCTAAAGCTGACAATTAAACCCCTTGACAGGTGTACGATATCTATAATTATCAAGAACAAACTTACTTCAAGTTCTGAGTATGACTCAGCATCGGCACTCTGCCCCAGTTTACATTTAGCCAAATGAAATGAGCCACCGGCCGCTTCAATCATATCGAGAGCTTCGTTTATCAGAAACTTATCAAATAGGTGTCCGCTTAGAGATACCTACAAATGATCGTCTCAGTCAAAACCATTACAAGAAGCGCTGAGAGAGATCTCGAAAATGTAGCAATCTTTGGTCAAGAAACTCAATAGAGATATTAAATATCTTCTGAAGCATAGGTCTTGGACTTTATATTATTCAGACTAGTCTTCATATTTACTTTCTCCATTAAAACTCACCAATATGTTGTATGTTCTCTGGCTGGAAAACCCGTTGGCGATATTCTCCTGTGCCTCTCTACAGTAAAAGGAGAGTAAAGATAAAAACATGGTTCAAAGAAGAGGCATAATCATATCAGATATTATATATGTAACAACAGTTGAAGCAGCTGAGAACATACTCTGGATTTGACTTCCTCATACGTGGAATATACTCATACAAAGATGTCAACTCTCCTTTATAGCTTATGCAAGCCCTCTTCAGATGAGCTGGTAGATCTGCAATTTCAGTCATTGAAGCCAAACTACCCACAAATTCTGAAAGAATATCTCCAAAATGCTGGGATGCCTTTTTCATGACACAAGAACTCCCAATTAATACAAGGTTTTCAATTATAGAGTCAGTCCAAGTACTAAATCTGTAATCTTCTTACCTCTTTTGCAAATTCTGTAGGTAAAATGTCGACGGCCATGCATAGTACGCCATCCCCATCCATGTCACTATCGTATGAATTGTCCGAGGGATTAAACCTACAGATAGTTTTTTAGCTCGACAAGTTTCATCAAATAGTAAACATATAAAGACTGAAAAGAAAGCTTTTTATCTAAGTATATTATACCTAAAGAAAGGGGAATCGATTAAAGTAGCTCGGTTAACAAATTCAATTGAGCCACCGATGTCACAAGTAATATCACATATTCCCACTAGCGGGCATCCTTTTGTGGTCAAATCTTGAAGCTGTTTGGTGCTCAGAAGACGGGGAAACCTCTTCTCCCAGTACATACAGTTTACTGCACGGAAAGTTATAGTTACACACTGGAACTAACCAAAATGAGATGCTCACAGCCATGGTGAAGTAACTAGTGGACAGTTGAGTTGCTTATATGTATGTGAGCTCTTGAACTTTAAAGATAAAACAAAGATCAGGATATACCAAGAACAGATGTATAAGGGGATATCTTTTCGTGGAAAACTGAATTGTAGTGTTCTGGGTGTACATAATAGTCTGCCTGAACATCAGAAGCTTAAAGAGTTAAAAGCTGTTCTACTTTAATGTAGTGAAACAAAACTCACAGCCAGGAGGTGTTACTTTGTCGAACGACTTTGATGGATCTTTGTGTTCAACCATGTCTTGGCTAGTAACGATACAACCATATACTTGATAGACTCGCTTTGTAGATTTCCCATTTTGGCTCACTCCTTTGTCCTGTGCAGATATATACATTTCATCAGTAAAAACTTCTCACAAACACACATAAACAGATTCCCTGAATCTTTAAAACCCTTAGAAAAAATAAAAAAAAAGTAAAGCTTGACTTACGTTTACAAATAGTTCAGGAAGTTTGCTTGGTTCAACAAAAGTGTGAGGAAGAAGCTTGAAAATTTCTTGCGCCCCGAGAGAAACTGCGGATGAGAAAATGTAATGAGATGAAACATTTGCAGGCTGAGAGGTGCCAGAGGATATAAAGAATGCGGTAGAATTAAACAAGTTACCATTTCCTGTTCCAGTGAAGACAAAAACAAGAGGGCAGATTCCTAATGGCAGTCCCTGGCTTGCAATTTCTTCACCTACAGAAATCACAGCAGCTTTTGCTGCAGCCAATGAGGAATACATATAGGATGACCCGAGAGAAAGGAAAGGTGTTGAGTATCCTAGACTTAAATATCCTGCATCAAACATGGACAAATTACATTCATCAATTCAAGAAGAAGCTCGTTGCTTTAGAATACAGTTCATTTGAGCTGCAAAGAAACATGTAACTAAGAATCAGAATAGTTAGAAGAGCTTACGCTGCCCCAGCCCATGCAAGAAGTCAACAAGACCAGCTCTGCCTGCATATTTACCAAATGCCAATAATCTTCTCCCATGATCCCCAACGATGAGCTCATAATCACACAACGTCACACCCTCAGAAAGAATCTGCATTTTTTCATAATTCCTCATGATGTCTTCAAGATGGACAAAAAAAATAAGTATGAATCAGAAAAAGTGTCTCACTTTATCCAACAAAGGCATGTTTTCTTTCTGAGCCTTGTGAGTGTGTGAAAAGAAAGCATATGCTCTTTCAGGAAGAATCATATCTAGCTGCAAACAGAATCAACCCACAAAGCCAAATCTCATAAACTGATATACAAAAAGGATTCTTTTCTAAAAGTGAATCTCCCATACCTCAGGTTGTTTGATTCCTAGTATAAGCCCACAATCAGACAAGTCATCAGAAACTTCACATCCGACATCTTCATACAAGGCATCATGATGGATACGCTTAGCAGATGGCTGAACCACAATGCGGGAAACGCCGGTTCTGTCTTTACCACCATGTAAAAGGCGAGCGCAATGAGACGGCGTCAGAGGCGTTCGTCTCTCCCATTTGTTAACTGTTTCAGCTAAAATCCCAACAACTCCATTCCCTAACTTCACCTCCTCATCACCACTTGAATTCATCTTTCATGTAAAATCTCTTACAATCTCTGCAGATTAAAACAAAACAAAAAAAACATCCCTATTTCATATTTCGAGTTCGATTAAAAAAACCCAAACTTTAACGATTTGTGAGTTGGATTTTTTCTCCAGCTCTGGTCTGTGGTTAAAGTCGTACGATACTGAGCAAATTGGAACCATAAAATTGAAATCTTGGGTAGTTAAATTGATTACTCAAATGAGAACTGAACAGGGTAAGAACAGAGCAAAGATTAGAGACGAACAGAGAAACGCAGATAATAAAACCATTATTTCCAAAGCAAAAGAGATTTGAGGTAAAAGCTCTCCAACGTTCGTTCATTCACGAGAAGGGAAAAATTATGGAAGAAGAAGAAGTCAAAACGTACCCGCTGATGAGTTTGAACTGATCTGATCATGCAATGCCTGTGAGCTCAGCTGCTCTGGTGAAAAGAAAAAAATGCAATCTTTTCTACCTTTTTGTTTAGGCGTTATTAGTAAGAAATTTGGTTTTTCCTTAATTTTTTTTTATTTCCGGTCCTTTTTATAAGCTACCAATTACGTTGATGATTGAGATTGGATTAGATTAGTAAATAATTAAAATTTTCATTTATGATGTGACAAGAAATCATTATTTATTTTTTATAAATGAAGACGGTAAGTCGGTAACCATTTTGTTGATAAACTAATTTGATTTTTTATTATTAATTATAACTTCATTTTTGATAAGAGGTATCATCTCTTTAACTTTAAATAATACAGCTTTCACATCGACTTCTTGTTACATGTAAATGGAAAAATAGAGTCATCATATGGTAAACCCAAGAAAAATGAATTCATTAAGTCATTTTCTTAGTCTTTTTAAAATCAATGTTTACACACGAGGATAACGTGAGCCAGCCAATATTGTAAAACTAATCTAAACTTTTGATTTTTTCAAAACTAGACAAGAGTCATCGGGAAAGAATAATGAAAAACTTAACGTAGAGAAGAAGATAATTATTTACTACTATATAAAGAGAGGAAAAACTAACAAAGGGACAACGTGGTAGGTTACTAGATAGGACCAAAGGGAGGATCCATCCAATTGTTGAGCTATTTAGGAGGATGTATTACGTGTATCTAAAAAGAGGTAGAGATAGTGACAGAGAAGAATGAAGACGTTACTCACTTAGCTGCTATCTCCTAATCCTAGATAATGACGACGCTTACCACTTTCCGTGTTCTCTACGTCTTTCTTTTCTCAGCTTTTATCTACATAATTAACTCTTAATACATTAGGATTAATAGCATTATGGTATATATGCATGATTTCATAGTGAAAAGGATGTCGTTTTACTGAAATATAGATCAAAACCGTTGTCGAGCAAATTCAAGCAGTCTCCCAAAAAGAAAAATTCAAACAATCTCTGAATTGTTCCCAAAAGATTGTTTGCCAGTACTAATTAATTCAATCATGAATGATTGTGAAATGTGACTGTTATTGAAAATCGGTCAAAACTCAAAACCATATTTGCGGATGTTGGGCTTGCCATGTTGTTCTACTTAATATGGCCCAAGTTCATTTCCCGTTTTTATCATCCAGAGGTGTTTGTTTGTGGTGTTTCAAATTTGTCCTAGTCATTCTTCTTTGGGTTACAATTATTACAAATGCCAAGCCTCTTCTTTAGTTTAGGATTATGTGAAGTTCTCCAAAACGTATACAAGAAACTAATCCCCCCTCATAAGTTTCACATTAGACATATTTGTTCAATGCATTGTGTATAGAAGGTAAAACGACTTTTAAATATATGTATTTTTTTGAATTAATCAAGTCTTTCTACTTTTTATACATACAACTCAGTTTTAAATAGTATTTTTTTTATCTAACCTAAGAAAAATGTTCTGCTTGTGACATGAAGATCGATCATCTCTAATTCTCTATGACTCTATGCATGGGCATTGCCCAAGTAATAACCATCTCAAAAGGAAAGAAAAAAATAAATCGAAACTTGAACATTGTTTGGGTATCATCGATATCTATGCAGCTAGGGACCTACGGAGTATTAGATTTCGTTGATGGCTTTTCTTGTTTATTATTATTAGGTTTTTAATTTTTTAGTTCGTCTTTTAAAAGTGTTAATGAAATACATTATAAAACTGGGGGATGGATGGCCTGGGAACAAGTTCTGGGGCATTGACTTTGGAATGGCACAAAAGTCGATGCGGAGAAGAGATTCCTCAACGAGGCTACAAAGTAACAGTGGTCCTATTCTTTAATTTGCTTTTTCACACCTATCCTTTTTTTTTTTTCTCACACATAAAGAACTTTTTCTTCGTTCTTTTTCTGCATTTTTTTTTACGTTGCATACTACATAGTGTGCATCAGTGCATGTGTAAATCTGAAGCTCTCTAATGAAAACTTTCAGTAAAATCATTTGTTTATGTAATCACACTATTACATTTGCTAATGATTTTTTTTTTGTCTTTGTGGTGAAAAATTAAGCATCATGATTAATTGGTTGAATAAACTTTTGCCATTTTGAGGGAAATGTGCATTTAGAAACAATAATTTTGGATTTATAAGCATTCACTTTCAACAAATCCCTTTCTCTGTGATTTTTTCATAAACCGGTCATATAACATGTATAATAATCAGCTAAAGTATTATAGTTTTACTTTTCCGGTAGAAAAAAAAAAGAACACAATAGTCAATAGCATGCATGAACACAAAAGCTTGTATTTTTGGATGGAGAATTCAACCGCAAGTTTGACAAAATGATAAAAGACAAAATGTGATTTGATGCCCACAAAGAAAAAAAAAAGACAAAGGGGATTAATTTGTCTATGTAAATTTTATTTTCATATATATATATATAGAAAACACGAGCAAAAGAAAAAGGAGTTACCTTTAATTTTCTTATTCGAAAGGTAAAACTGTTTGAAAAAAAAAAAATTGGGAAAAGGAAAAGGAAGAAGACAACCCACACACACATACACACACACGAATCGCCACTTTTGATGGAATTAGGAGGAGAGAAGAGGAGAGAAGAGGGCAGCTCCCTAGCTTTCTCTTTTGCTTTTGTCTCCTTGCCTTTAACTCTCTCACACACACCCGTGGCCGTGGGCTTACTAACTAACCACTGTCTCCGTGCGTTAATCTTGGTCTTTCTCTTTTTGTTCTCCCATCCAATTCTCTCTTTTACATAAATTAATGCAATGTATTTCTACTTTTGTTTAGATAATTTTTGTAACAACTACAAGTATATCTCTAGTTTAAAAGATTATAGAGTGTTCTATATCATCTAGATATTAGCTTATACTTATTACAAGAAATATAATCTTGAAAATTCTTTTGTATCCTTAACCATAAAACTGGTAACGCTAGTGAGAAAAACTTACGCCAACTAAAAAGAAAAGTAGCTGCGTTAGTGTTTTTTCAACTAACTTATAAAAAACAAAGTTAGTTGGCCTAATTTTTCTTTCCTTATTTTAAAAGTGTGATTCACTATTTGAATCACTCTGACTTGGGGATGTTATTCTTTTGTCTCAATCCACAGTTTTTTTCTAAATTTTTTGTTGTTTTTATTTTCGAGCTAAACAATATAAACATAAGTCTATCACTCATACACACAAAAATAATTCTGAGTCTGAATCACAACACAAAAATACCATGTAATACAAACTAATAATACTACTACAAGTGTTGGTCGGAAAACATGTGATTACTAGTAATAAAAAGTCCATTGTTTTTCAAATGACTATTGTAATGTAATGAGTTCATTATTAAAATAGATATACAGAAGTGTAGTAGTAATTAAGTTGTAAACCTGTACCGACAATTATATTCCAATCAGACAATAAAACCAGTTAAGAAAAAGTCAACATTTATGTTCACAGCTTAGTTTAGGTTTCAAGGGGTAGTGAAGAAGAAGTTACAACACAAACTTTACCTTTTACTTGTCTCTCTCTCTCTCTCTATATATCTATGATCTATCCCACAAGAGCAATGAGTATCTTTGTAAGGGGATTGTCAACGCTCTTCAAAAAGAGGAGCCAAAGAAGCTTCTCTTCTCTCTCTTCTCTTACTACATTACCTACATCACATA
Organism: Camelina sativa; assembly: GCF_000633955.1. Lineage (NCBI taxonomy): Eukaryota > Viridiplantae > Streptophyta > Magnoliopsida > Brassicales > Brassicaceae > Camelina > Camelina sativa. The sequence continues at coordinate 3,614,626 of NC_025696.1, read as the reverse complement.
TCTCCTCTCTTTAAAAATCCCATCTTTCACAAGTCTCTCTCTCTGTATCTGCTTCTTCACCATTCTCAACAATTCTATCTCTTTCCACCAGCCAAATCTCAATAACCCTTGAATCTGCGCAGCTTTAAGCCAACAAACAACAACAACATGGGATTCTCAACTGGGAAAAGAAAATCACGAAACCAAGAAGAAGAAGAAGATACAACAAGCTTATTATTAGCTTCTGAATTCCCAATGGACGAACTCAACGACGATGTTCTTGAGAGAGTACTCTCATGGCTACCAACTTCTTGCTTCTTCCGTATGAACTCTGTTTGCAAGAGATGGAGATCTAGCCAAACCTCTAAAAGCTTCAAGCTTGCTTGCTCTCTTATCCCTACTCGAGATCCTTGGTTCTTCATGATCGACGATCACGACTCCACTTCTTCTTCTTCCTCCTTCGTTTTCGATTCCACTGAGAACACCTGGAAAAATCTCAGCCGCCGTGATACCCTCCTCCACCCCCGCCGCGATTTCATCCCCGTCGCTTCCTCCGGTGGCTTGCTCTGTTTCCGCTGCTCCATCTCCGGCGACTTCCTCCTCCGTAACCCCCTCACTGGATCTTCCCGTGACCTTCCTTCTCCAATCTCTCAAGATAACAACAACAACTCTCTCCAAGCTGTAGCCATGACCACCACTGTCACTACTTCAAGCTACAAGCTCGTTACAATCTCCGGTGAAATCCCAAATCTCAGTTTCAAGATCTATGATTCAAACTCAGATTCGTGGAGCAAAGACCAAGACTTTGAGTTATTAGCCAAGAACAATGAGTCATCACCACATGAGGATGAGTCTGATGCTGACATTGTCAATGGCACAGTCTATTTCCTTAGCAAAACAGGAAACGTTGTTGTGGCGAGTAACAATCTTCAAAGAAGTCCATCGAAGCAATACTCTTCCGTTATCACCGTTACAGACGATGCTGAAACAGTCTATTTTCTCAGCTCTTACGGCACAATTGTAGCTTGTGATCTCACGAAACGACGCTTTACAGAGCTGCCGAAGCTTCTTCCTCCTTTCTTAGAGTATTCCATCGACTTGGTGGAATGTAATGGAACAATGTATGTGATTCTCCTCTCTGAGTTCTTTGAAAGTGCGAGTTTAAGGATCTGGAGACTTGATGACAGTAACCGGGACTGGGTTCAAGTGGGGATGTTGCCTCCTGCTTTGTCTCATGAGTTGTACGGTAAAAAAGGTGACGTAAACTGCGTTGGTGGTGTTGGAAACAAGATACTTGTGTGCTTCAATGCAAGTCTTCCAGAAGTGTATTGTAGATACTTTGTGTATGATTTAGTTGAAGAAGAGTGGAGCGAGTTGCCAAGATGCTTCAAGGATGGAGAAGCTGTGGATTTCGTTTCCGCTCTTTCCTTCCAACCTAGGATCGAGGCTACAGTTTGAAATTTATTAGGTTATATGATTTGTAAGGTTTTATGTAATATTCTTTCTCTTACAGAGAATGCAGTGTAACTTGATTTGTAATCTCTATTAACATTGGTTAGAACAGAGGAATGCTCTGTTCTTAGCAAAAACTATCAATGCTTTGCTGAAATTTATCTTTACTTTCCAAATTCCAACTACCAATAATCACCACATGAGCAAATACCATCCTTGAACCGGTGAAACCGGTTTGCATCTCTAAGTACAATCTCTCTATCATACACCTTTGCTATATATTTCATCGCGTTGTGACAATCTCCACAGACACGAAGATTCTTAATCACACGGATCGGTGTGGATGGAGGAGTGCTCATAAGTCCAAAAGCAACCGCCAGCTTTTCGCTGTGGTAGTACAGGGCACGCTCTTTCTCCTCTTCTTCCACATCTACAAGTGTGAAATCTGTCTCAGGAACATACCCTTCTTGTTTGATGTCTCTTATCACATCTTTTACTTTCCTGTATATCAACTCGGTTTGCGGGTTTGACCTATCATCCACAACAAATACATGGATCTTGTTTTTCACCTCTATCCAACTGAAACCCGGGTCTTTCTTCACTTTCTGCCCTTTCATCATCGTCCTGGCAAGTTTCATCTCATCCCATTTGGAAGCAGCAGCATACATGTTGGATAAAAGCACATAAGCTGATGAGTCCAAAGGCTCTAGCTCCAAAAGCTTAGTTGCCACTCTCTTCCCTGTCTCTGTGTCCCCTTTAACTCGGCAAGCTGCAAGCAGAGTTCTGTACATTGATGCTGAAGCTTCCATGGACATTGACTCGATCAAATTTTCAGCCTCTTTGACAAATCCAGCACGGCCAAGTGCATCAGCCAAACAAGAGTAGTGTTCTATTTCAGGTTTAATGCCATAGTCACGATGCATTGATCCAATATGCTTGTATGCCTCTGATACGAAGCCTGAGTGACTGCAAGCAGACAGAACGCCGATAAACGTGACCTTATCAGGTTTTACACCCAGAGATTTCATCTGTTTAAAAAGCTGGAGAGCTTCTTTCCCTTCCCCGTGTTGAGCTAATCCCACTAACATGGCATTCCAGGCAGCAATGTTCCTCATCTGTATTCTTTTAAACAAAGAATATGCATCGTCTATGCTTCCGCACTTAGCATACATGTCCACAAGCGAAGTTCCAACGAACGGGTCACCCGTGCAATTCAACTTGAGGGCATTTGCATGAATTTGGCGCCCCTGTTCTAATGCCGTCAAACAGGAGCTTGCTTTCGCAAGTGTGGCTATTGTAAATTCATCAGGCAACACACCCATGAGCCTCATCTGGCTATAAACATGATAAGCTCGTTCTTCTTCTCCATTTTCTATGCATCCTGATATCATAGTCGTCCAAGCAACATCGTCAGGCACAGGAATAGTATTGAAAGCAAGCTGTGCTGCACTCATATCACCACATTTTACATACATATCCAAAATCCCACTGCTGACCCATAGATCTAAGTGATATCCAGATTTGATTGCATAGGCATGGACTTGCATTCCTTGATTTATTGCAAACAAGGAGCCACATGTCTTAAGCACTGTTGCGAGCGTGAAATCATCAGATCTCTCTCCCTGTTTATGCATCAAAGCAAAGAGCTTCAGAGTCTTAAGACCGTCATGACTTTGTGTATAACCAGCCATCATGGCATTCCAAGCGACGGGATCAAACTTACTCCTCTCAAACAAAACCTCTGCCTCTGTCATACATCTGTTCCGAGAGTAGGCATCAATCAGAGCAGTAGAGACAAAACTGTCAGCAACATTGTTGATTTTAATTGCATGAACATGAACTTGTTTGTTCAACGACAAGCTTTCAGGAAGAGAAGAAGCAGCCTTTAGAACACTCGTCATAGTATACTGGTCTGGTGTAAGGCCACAACGTAAAAGCTGCATAAACAAACACACTGCTTCCATTTCTAGGCCACTTTGAACAAATCCGGCGATAACTGAATTCCACGAAATCAAATCTCTTTCACTCATATTATAAAATACTTCCCTAGCAAAACCAATTTTTCTCAGTTTAGAGTACATGTTTATTAGACTATTTGCAACAGTGAGCATCACGTCAAGTCCTAACTTCAATGCCATACAATGAACTTGCTGTCCTAACGCTAAACTATCTAACCTAACAGCTGTAGCTAACACTAAAATAAATGTGACTTGATCACATTCCAAGTCGCACTCAACCATATCCCTAAAACATTTGAGAAGAGCTGAGTACTGGCCTGCATGGAGATATCCACTCAATCTTTTATTCTTTGTTATAATCTCTGAAACAGCAGAAGCATCTTTACCATTTGCAAAAGATTTCACTTGTCCTGCTTCAGAATCATCACCAGAAACTCTAGCGAGTAAACGAGAAGTGACTTCATTGGGATGTAAGCCACTTCTAAGAAACTCAGAAGCAAGGTCTATGGCTTGTTCCTTAAAACCCATTTCCAGACAAGCCTTAAACATCAAGTTCCATAACACCACATCTCTATAAGACATCTCCTCGAACAAAACTTTACCTTCCTTAACCTTACCAAACTTCAAATAGATATTAACGAGAGCTCCAGCAACAAATTCATCACCGTCCAAACCAATCTTGCAAGCATACCCATGAAATGACTCTGAAGCCCACACATATCCAGAATTCAAACACAGTTTCAACATTGGAGCCAGAGTCATTCGACTAGTATACACAACGTCCTGACGTAATATCCGGAATAGAAGAAACGCTTCTTCAATGTTCTCGACAGCAGCAGCACCTTCGAAAGACTGTGCATAGGCAGCTAAAACCGAGTTCCAGGAAACAAGATCTCTCTCAGGCATTACGTCGAACACTCGGCGGGCGTAAGTGAGTGAACCACACTTGGAGTACATGGAGATGAGATTGTTAACGAGGAATCGTTCTGGGTTTTCCTCGGAGGCTAGGATACGTGCGTGGGTACATTTTCCGAGCGTCAAGTCCGACGTGGAGATGGCATCCCGAAGAAAGCCGAACCATTGTGACGAAGATGATGATGAAAACGGCGAAGAAGCAGACGTGAGACGCAGAGGAGGAGAGAGTGAAGTAAGAAAGAGGTGACATTGAACTTTGGGAGATCTGTGAAAAGAGAAAGGGATAGCCTTGGAGGTTGCTCGCATGATCAGGTTAAAAATGTAACCTTTAAAAGTTGAGAGGGGTTGTTGTAATCTTGCAAATCAAGCAACTCATAATTTCACTTATTTTAAAGAACCATTAACAGAACAGAACCAAATATATACATCTTAGTAAGTAGTAACACATTAAATAATTAAGTAAGAAATCAGCAATTACATCAGAACAGAACAGTGCTTTTAAATCAGCAATTACATCTANAAGGCATGGACTTGCATTCCTTGATTTATTGCAAACAAGGAACCACATGTCTTAAGCACTGTTGCGAGCGTGAAATCATCAGATCTCTCTCCCTGTTTATGCATCAAAGCAAAGAGCTTCAGAGTCTTAAGACCGTCATGACTTTGTGTATAACCAGACATCATTGCATTCCAAGCGACGAGATCAAACTTACTCCTCTCAAACAAAACCTCTGCCTCTGTCATACATCTGTTCCGAGAGTAGGCATCAATCAGAGCAGTAGAGACAAAACTGTCAGCAACATTGTTGATTTTAATTGCATGAACATGAACTTGTTTGTTCAACGACAAGCTTTCAGGAAGAGAAAAAGCAGCCTTTAGAACACTCGTCATAGTATACTGGTCTGGTGTAAGGCCACAACGTAAAAGCTGCATAAACAAACACACTGCTTCCATTTCTAGGCCACTTTGAACAAATCCGGCGATAACTGAATTCCACGAAATCAAATCTCTTTCACTCATATTATAAAATACTTCCCTAGCAAAACCAATTTTTCTCAGTTTAGAGTACATGTTTATTAGACTATTTGCAACAGTGAGCATCACGTCAAGTCCTAACTTCAATGCCATACAATGAACTTGCTGTCCTAACGCTAAACTATCTAACCTAACAGCTGTAGCTAACACTAAAATAAATGTGACTTGATCACATTCCAAGTCGCACTCAACCATATCCCTAAAACATTTGAGAAGAGCTGAGTACTGGCCTGCATGGAGATATCCACTCAATCTTTTATTCTTTGTTATAATCTCTGAAACAGCAGAAGCATCTTTACCATTTGCAAAAGATTTCACTTGTCCTGCTTCAGAATCATCACCAGAAACTCTAGCGAGTAAACGAGAAGTGACTTCATTGGGATGTAAGCCACTTCTAAGAAACTCAGAAGCAAGGTCTATGGCTTGTTCCTTAAAACCCATTTCCAGACAAGCCTTAAACATCAAGTTCCATAACACCACATCTCTATAAGACATCTCCTCGAACAAAACTTTACCTTCCTTAACCTTACCAAACTTCAAATAGATATTAACGAGAGCTCCAGCAACAAATTCATCACCGTCCAAACCAATCTTGCAAGCATACCCATGAAATGACTCTGAAGCCCACACATATCCAGAACTCAAACACAGTTTCAACATTGGAGCCAGAGTCATTCGACTAGTATACACAACGTCCTGACGTAATATCCGGAATAGAAGAAACGCTTCTTCAATGTTCTCGACAGCAGCAGCACCTTCGAAAGACTGTGCATAGGCAGCTAAAACCGAGTTCCAGGAAACAAGATCTCTCTCAGGCATTACGTCGAACACTCGGCGGGCGTAAGTGAGTGAACCACACTTGGAGTACATGGAGATGAGATTGTTAACGAGGAATCGTTCTGGGTTTTCCTCGGAGGCTAGGATACGTGCGTGGGTACATTTTCCGAGCGTCAAGTCCGACGTGGAGATGGCATCCCGAAGAAAGCCGAACCATTGTGACGAAGATGATGATGAAAACGGCGAAGAAGCAGACGTGAGACGCAGAGGAGGAGAGAGTGAAGTAAGAAAGAGGTGACATTGAACTTTGGGAGATCTGTGAAAAGAGAAAGGGATAGCCTTGGAGGTTGCTCGCATGATCAGGTTAAAAATGTAACCTTTAAAAGTTGAGAGGGGTTGTTGTAATCTTGCAAATCAAGCAACTCATAATTTCACTTATTTTAAAGAACCATTAACAGAACAGAACCAAATATATACATCTTAGTAAGTAGTAACACATTAAATAATTAAGTAAGAAATCAGCAATTACATCAGAACAGAACAGTGCTTTTAAATCAGCAATTACATCTAGTAACACACTACTAATTACAATTAAGTAAGAAAAACTAACAAAAACCAAAGTGCTCTTTTTCCAAATTTTTTTTTTTAAAAAAGTATTTGAATTGGGTTTTATTAGGTCTTGTACAAAAAGGACCTAAAGGTCATGTTTTTAAGATTTGTCCACCTATACTCTTACAGTCAAATTTGTTACACCGGCTTTGTATATGCGTTTTGATTTTTGAACAAACTCAAATAACCAAAAAAAAGGGAAACAATTTATAATCTATTTCAAGACAACAAATCAATTCTTAGAGGTCCGTTACACCAATATGTGCTACAAAATACAACAAACATGTTTTAAATAGAAAACCCTTAAACTAAGGAAACTTAAAATTATTGAGATACACTAAGGAAACGTCCCTACACCAATATGTGCCTCATCTATTAATCTTTTTTATCATTCCTCACCGCTTCTTTTATACTCTCTCTCTCTCTCTCTTGGACAAGAAGTGGTAGTAGAGATATGTCGCTGTCCTCTTACCTCAGCCCGACGCGCTTTCTAGAAGGCTACCTCCGCCGTTGCCTTACGGCGGCAGGACTGACGTCGCAGACGCTTTCCATAGACTCTGAAACAACCATCCACTTCTGGGGACCACCAAACCGGAGCGATGATGACGACAGACCTGTTATGCTTCTCCTCCACGGCTTCGGTCCATCCTCTATGTGGCAGTGGCGGCGACAGATTCAAGCCTTCTCTCCCTCTGTTTTCAGGCTCTATTCTCCCGATCTTGTCTTCTTCGGTGACTCTACCACTTCTTCCACCAACCGCACCGAAGTCTTCCAGGTTTCCATAAACCTCTCTCTCTCTCTATATATTATCTCATGTTTTTATTCTATAAATTTCCCACTAGCTTGTCAGAAAATGTTAGCAAAAAGTACCAAATAGCAAAAATATTTCAGAAATTTGTTTGTTTGTTTAGTATATTTTATTTATTTATTTCCTACTTCACATTTTTTAAAATTTAATATCTATATCTCAAATATTGTGCTCACATAAAAAAAATGTTTGGACGATCTTTTAAATATATCAAACATATATGTTTTAATATAGGCGGAATGTATGGCAAAGCTAATGGAGAAATTAGGAATAGGCAAGTATAGTGTGGTTGGAACAAGCTACGGCGGTTTTGTGGCATACCATTTGGCAAAATTGTGTCCGGAAAAAGTGGAGAAAGTAGTGATTGCAAGCTCTGGTATTAACATGAGAAAGTGTGACAGTGAAAGTTTATTGCAACGATCCAACTGTGAGGTCATCGAGAAAGTTATGTTACCATCAACTGCAACTGAGCTTCGTACACTTATGGCTTTGGCATCTTCGTCGCGGATACTTAGTATGTTTCCCAATGCTTTCTGGAACGACGTTATTAGTGTAAGTATAGTCCAAGTATTGTCTTCTTCTTTTTCTTCTTTTGCATTTGGGGGAAAAGAACAATTCTGCTGACATCGTAAATGACCATGCATCAAACGTTTATTGTCGTTTTCTTTTCTAGCAAAAATTTGAAACTAATCCGGACTGATTTATAATGTAGAATTTATATACAAAGAATAGAACAGAGAAGGTTGAATTATTGAAGGGGGTGACTTTTGGCCGGAACGAGAATTTAAACATCGATCCTCTTTCTCAGGTATGTACGTGATATTACTTCAGAGTTGATATGAGTATACTCAAATGCAATTCAGCTTACTATCGTTACGCATTTATATTTAAACTCCTAGGAGGTCCTAATAGTATGGGGAGACAAAGATCAGATATTTCCTGTGAAGATGGCTTACGAATTAAAAGAGTAAGTCATATATTGTTCAAGTTTTGACGTATAAAATTATTACTAGATGAACTGTTTATATATATATCAACATTCTTAAGCATATTATTTAATTGTTAGCTATATAATGGTTGGTGTATCTGTGTAGGGTTCTTGGAGACAAAACGAAACTAGAAATTATCGACAACACCTCGCACGTTCCTCAGATCGAATGTGCACAAGAGTTTAACAATATCGTTTTGAGATTTTTGAAGGGTTCTTAAGAGCTGTAATTTTGTATACATGCTACCATGCAGATTCTTCCGCTTGTTTAGTGTTAAGCTACTATTCGTTACGTAATCTTGCTACTTTTCTTGCCATGCTTTCTCATTTTTCATGTAATTTTCCCTTTTACTTGCCATATTGTTTTTTCAATTATATACTTCCTTGTAGTTTATATATTCTTCTTTGATACGAATATTGGGTATGAATAGGTGTGAACAGAGTCATTGATTTGGCCACCAATACAATGACAAAATTAAGTGGTTCAAAGTTGGTGGTTTCCGAAACTGCCAAAAACTATCAACCACTTTCTTCTCAGAAGTCAAAATTTTCTGACCACGTTTATCATGTTACCGAATCCCTCACGGCAATGCTCACATTGTTATAATAAACGCATGTAGTAGTCAGCAAGTTTGCTCCATTAACGTTTGAATAAAAATCTCAGAAAGCATTGGAAACAATTATGAATCTCAAAAGAATTATGAGAATTCATTAATTCATTACTTAATATATTTACAAAGATGTTCTACCATTTACAGTCCAAACAAGAGAAAAAAAACTGACAAAGTCGGACAACTACAAACATTTGGCCATTATCATTTAGTATAATTCTACAGTTACCAAGTCTAAGCTTCCATTGTTCATTCTCTTAATGAGAAATTTGCACTGCCAAATTACTAATTGATGCATAATCAAGCTCATATGCATCAAATGATCTGCTTTGAGGCTGAAGCTGTGGAGGGTTTCTTCACAAGGGACTGTGCACAAGTATATTCTGATACGAATTTTGGTGGTTCTATTTCAGATGGGTCTAATACAGGAATAGCCTTGTCTATATCTTCTGCAGAGAAAGGAATGCTGCACACACACAAAAACAAAAGAGTAAG
>NC_025696.1:3601725-3604596 GCF_000633955.1 Camelina sativa | reverse complement strand
GGCAAAGCTAATGGAGAAATTAGGAATAGGCAAGTATAGTGTGGTTGGAACAAGCTACGGCGGTTTTGTGGCATACCATTTGGCAAAATTGTGTCCGGAAAAAGTGGAGAAAGTAGTGATTGCAAGCTCTGGTATTAACATGAGAAAGTGTGACAGTGAAAGTTTATTGCAACGATCCAACTGTGAGGTCATCGAGAAAGTTATGTTACCATCAACTGCAACTGAGCTTCGTACACTTATGGCTTTGGCATCTTCGTCGCGGATACTTAGTATGTTTCCCAATGCTTTCTGGAACGACGTTATTAGTGTAAGTATAGTCCAAGTATTGTCTTCTTCTTTTTCTTCTTTTGCATTTGGGGGAAAAGAACAATTCTGCTGACATCGTAAATGACCATGCATCAAACGTTTATTGTCGTTTTCTTTTCTAGCAAAAATTTGAAACTAATCCGGACTGATTTATAATGTAGAATTTATATACAAAGAATAGAACAGAGAAGGTTGAATTATTGAAGGGGGTGACTTTTGGCCGGAACGAGAATTTAAACATCGATCCTCTTTCTCAGGTATGTACGTGATATTACTTCAGAGTTGATATGAGTATACTCAAATGCAATTCAGCTTACTATCGTTACGCATTTATATTTAAACTCCTAGGAGGTCCTAATAGTATGGGGAGACAAAGATCAGATATTTCCTGTGAAGATGGCTTACGAATTAAAAGAGTAAGTCATATATTGTTCAAGTTTTGACGTATAAAATTATTACTAGATGAACTGTTTATATATATATCAACATTCTTAAGCATATTATTTAATTGTTAGCTATATAATGGTTGGTGTATCTGTGTAGGGTTCTTGGAGACAAAACGAAACTAGAAATTATCGACAACACCTCGCACGTTCCTCAGATCGAATGTGCACAAGAGTTTAACAATATCGTTTTGAGATTTTTGAAGGGTTCTTAAGAGCTGTAATTTTGTATACATGCTACCATGCAGATTCTTCCGCTTGTTTAGTGTTAAGCTACTATTCGTTACGTAATCTTGCTACTTTTCTTGCCATGCTTTCTCATTTTTCATGTAATTTTCCCTTTTACTTGCCATATTGTTTTTTCAATTATATACTTCCTTGTAGTTTATATATTCTTCTTTGATACGAATATTGGGTATGAATAGGTGTGAACAGAGTCATTGATTTGGCCACCAATACAATGACAAAATTAAGTGGTTCAAAGTTGGTGGTTTCCGAAACTGCCAAAAACTATCAACCACTTTCTTCTCAGAAGTCAAAATTTTCTGACCACGTTTATCATGTTACCGAATCCCTCACGGCAATGCTCACATTGTTATAATAAACGCATGTAGTAGTCAGCAAGTTTGCTCCATTAACGTTTGAATAAAAATCTCAGAAAGCATTGGAAACAATTATGAATCTCAAAAGAATTATGAGAATTCATTAATTCATTACTTAATATATTTACAAAGATGTTCTACCATTTACAGTCCAAACAAGAGAAAAAAAACTGACAAAGTCGGACAACTACAAACATTTGGCCATTATCATTTAGTATAATTCTACAGTTACCAAGTCTAAGCTTCCATTGTTCATTCTCTTAATGAGAAATTTGCACTGCCAAATTACTAATTGATGCATAATCAAGCTCATATGCATCAAATGATCTGCTTTGAGGCTGAAGCTGTGGAGGGTTTCTTCACAAGGGACTGTGCACAAGTATATTCTGATACGAATTTTGGTGGTTCTATTTCAGATGGGTCTAATACAGGAATAGCCTTGTCTATATCTTCTGCAGAGAAAGGAATGCTGCACACACACAAAAACAAAAGAGTAAGATAAATTTAGTGTAGACAACTTAAACTACATCTGAGTTATGCTAGTTAAACATGACTATAGAGACTCTTAACTCTCAACCAAATGCCCAACCAAACCCTAGAAATGCCAATCTACAAGGATTCTCAGAACTAGAGATAAAATATTTCTGTCACTACCATTTTCTTCTACCTACGTATAACTAAAAACTTGAGAGCCAAATAATTGTTGAGATATTTCGTTCAAATGACAGAAAAAATACGGAAGAGAATAATAATACCTCATATCATCATCCAGCAAGAACGAATTCGAAGTTAGTTTTTGGTTATCCTTGTCCAAAAGTACTCTCATTTCAGAAACCACCTACAGGGAAAAGACATGTGTAAAGGTGTTTTAAATTTTAATAGACATTCAACCCAACTAAACCTCCAGAATTGAGAGTTTCGACATTAACTCACCTCATTTGAGACACTTTGAGTTCCATATTTATCGTCCCAGTACATCGTACTTATTCGATATATTTGCCTTATTGTCAATACCTATTAAAATAGTACGGAGTTTTCATGAGACTGCAAAACTGCTTAATTGCCTGGAATTAAAATGAACAAAACCGGTGCCAAAACGAAATATTAACGTACCGGGCACAGATCCTGCCTGATTTCATCCAATGATTTCTTTCGTTTTTGGTGTATAACCTAGGATGAATTAAAAATGGCATAATATACAAACCAGTTAAATGCAAGTTCCCCTTCAAAAAAGAAACCAAGCTTTTTTTTTTTTATCAGAGAAGAAGATGAGTTTTACCAAGAATCCAACAGCTTGTCTTATGTAATTTAACTCATGCCAAGATGTTCCTGCAAACTGCATTCACAAAATTTTAGAACACAGATAGCATCCATCTATGAAGCAACCAACGGGTGTATAACATGGTGTACCTCCTCCTTTGCATTGGCTATCCACTTCTCCAATTCTGAAATCCCAGATTTCACATATTCCCCATTTGAAAATGTGCAACATTCACGACGAAGAAGAAGACTGAAGAAGA
>NC_025696.1:3589112-3601021 GCF_000633955.1 Camelina sativa | reverse complement strand
TTTTTTTATCAGAGAAGAAGATGAGTTTTACCAAGAATCCAACAGCTTGTCTTATGTAATTTAACTCATGCCAAGATGTTCCTGCAAACTGCATTCACAAAATTTTAGAACACAGATAGCATCCATCTATGAAGCAACCAACGGGTGTATAACATGGTGTACCTCCTCCTTTGCATTGGCTATCCACTTCTCCAATTCTGAAATCCCAGATTTCACATATTCCCCATTTGAAAATGTGCAACATTCACGACGAAGAAGAAGACTGAAGAAGAATTCAGATTAAATATGCAGAAATAAAGGTAATCTGCAGTATGCTATACAATACAACAAAGAACTGAAATTAAGATCACATATACCTGTTGAAAAGTGATAGGTTGATAAATGAAAAAACCTGAGTCACAAGTTTGCGAATGAAGAACGAGGGTACCTACCAATACAATTGTCAGGTTAGAAAAGATAATTATTTTTAAACAATGCAGATATTCTTAAAGCACAAAGAACCACGGTACATGAGCAGTCGTATGTCTAAGACAATAATTTAGAGCAATACAATAAAAAAAAACTGCATATGAAACAATGTCGGTAGAAACAGACATTATAATTGAAACTATGAGATATGCATACATGATTTTCGCGTAGGCGGGACATAAGAGAATCCAAGAATTTGAGTATACTTTCCCATTGACTACTCGGTGATTGCTGCGGCACACCACCTGGTGATCTAGATTTTCCGGCAATTCCTCGTGAAGCTTTGGGTGCCTTGAGAATCATTAAAGAAATTCGTGAACAATCATAACATATTTCCACAAAAAATTCTTGTATATAGAAACTAAAGAGATAATGAATCTACACCACAATTCAGTAGAATACAAAATTTCTAGCACTAGCTTCACTAAATTGTTGTTTTCTGATGAATAAAAGGTACCAACAATCAGTCAGATCTTCTGTCACATAAAAAAAAACATACAATGCTGTATACAACTTGATACTATGTACTTCAAATAAGAAACCGTAATTTCTCAATTTTATCTTCCCACCAAATGGCATATAAAGTCCCTGCAACTGAGTATTTTGATGAACTAAAAACAGTGACATCCAATCAATAGTCTAGACAAGCAACGTCAAAGGTCCCTGCAACTGTATCTACTTTCGGATTCTTACCTGAATGCATGATCCCAGAAGCGGTGACAATTCCTTTTTCAAATTATCACGAATTAAACCATAAATCTTCTCCACACATGCTGTCAGCTGCTGTTTAAATAGTAATGCTGGGTATCTTGCTTCTATATGCGAAGCACCATCGTCAGGTCCAAGAAGTTTAAAAGGAGACCTTACTCCCTGGTACGCAAGAAACATAATATCAGTTTACTAACTAAACATTTAATAACAAGTTTATTCCCTACTACTGAATCTCCATAGTAATCCAATTCCATAGAAATGAATCACGCAAACTACTCTCAATGCTTAAGTGGAGATATTAATTGGACTCACATATGTAGCCCTCCCAGAACGTTGAGCATTAGCATTTAGAAAACTATTCGACCGCAGATTTCTCTGCAAGAGACATAGAAGTGCTGAAGCGTTTGAGAGCCAATATGGTAATACACTATTCTCATCTTTACCCTGAAATAAACATATAAAAAACAGACGACAATCATTACATGAAAGAGTCCCTATCAATTTGTTGCTGGTAATCCAACTTGGAAGAAAGTAGTTACAAAATCCCTTCAACAAGGAGATCGGTAATATATGTAACAACACAAGAATCACCTTCAGGGCTTCATTGATTCCCTCGATAATGATGTTAAATATGGCTGTGCTCTCAGATTCAAAGGCATGCCAGTGCAGAAGACATTTATATATCACGCAAGCAGCCAGTGGCTTATCATCACTGAATCCCAAATTTTCCTTTATACACCTGGAGAGCAATTCGTAGTTCTCCTGCAATATAGTGGTAAACTTTTGTCAACATTAGATCCACTTTAGCCAACAACAAACACGCATTATGTTATTATCACTTCAGGAAAACAAGTTCCTTCCATCATAGTCAAACAGTATTTTTTGAAAAAGTAGTCAAAAAAATTGACAGCTTAACAAAAATGGCAGTGAATTTGTACCAGGTTTCTTTCTGCAGTGAATTTGGATCGACGTGACTCTGACAGGCTACGTGAAAAAGGCATGATGTGCTTTGAAGGTGTTGGTGTCTCCTGTATATATTTATGACTTAAGTAGAGTACTCATTTTCAAGCATTAACAGACTAGGAATAAAAGAAAAGATGGAGCAAATAAAGAAAGAAAGATGTAATGAAACATATAAAAAATTAGAAGGTGTAGTTGCTTACAAATATAGATCTCCTGTCATTTTGGACTGGTACAACAGCACTGGAATGTTTCTGTTGGGAGAAGGTTACAATAAACTGTTAGTAAAAGGTGAAGACCATAGAAATAAGGATGACGACAAATGTGTGTGTGCTCAGAGAAAATGAAAGCAGATAATTCAGTAAACCAGGAAAACCAGGAAAACCTCAACCATTTAACAAGCAACGTGGAGAAACGCATGGTTCAAATATTAAGGAAATCCCACATTGCAGTACTTCCGCACATGCATATAACAGAAAGTGCAGCAGGGAATAATCAAAGATTACATACTTCACCAAGTATCGGTCCAACTCTCTCTGGGGATGTGATTAGCGTCTTTTGCCTCAAGACATGGTTCTCATTTTCCAGATGAGAGAGTTTCTCCTCAAGACTGAATAAAAAGAATTCAAACCAATAAAACAAAATGTGTGCTAAATAAAAACCTAAGGGTGACTTGAGAAGAGAACTGCAACTACAAACCTTTGAACATTCGTCTGGAGTTCAGAACATCTTTTTTCAGCTTCCTTCAACTTCTGTAGTGTGTTATTGCAATCATTTTTCGCATTGACAAGCTCCTTCTCCAGAACCAGATTCTTCTTTTCCAAGGAGTTCATCGAGTTCTGTGAATTAAAAAGTGTTAGCAGAAACCCATGAACAGCCAAGACAACAAGATTTAGGTCTCTAAGCAAAGAGGGAAAACATGATTAAAACTAACCAATATGATGCTATGTTAAAAACAGATAGAGCACTGAACAAAGAAAAGAATAAGACATGCTGATCAAAGATGTAATCACTTATTTGCTCAGAATCTCATACTAACCCTTTCACAATATACTGTATATTGAATTTCACACTCTCCCGAACCGGGATCATGTTAATATAGTCGATAGCAAATTTCTATATAGCCAGAAATAAGAGGTGTCTATACTTCAAATCGCAGCCACTACTCCTTCAGCACAAACTGAGAAATACGGAAGAGCAAAAAAGAATGACCAACCAGCAGATTAATTAAATCATGATTGCAGTTGACCTAGGGGAAGAGACTCAAAATGTCCTATTATGACCAAGAAATCTGAGAAGCTATTAGTACACTCCCAACCAATCAAGTGTCAGTCGTCATCAATTTGAAGTAAAAACAAGGGATGTTTTTCTACATGCAAATATCATGTGTTTGAAATTTCTATAGATTTTTTGCAAAGTCTCTGTCCATCAGCCAAAGAGAAACTAATGATGGAGACCAGACCCCTTAGAAAGGTAGTCCAAGTCCCAAAATCTAACACAATAATCTTTTTAACATATTTAATAGAGAAAGAGGAGAATTACCTTCAACAAGGCGTTATCTTTCTTTAGTTCCACCATTCCATTAAGCTCTCTTTCAACAGCAGACTTCTCTTTCATGGATATGTCTAGTTGCTTTTCAAGCACTGCATTCTTATTGCACTCATTAATGGTAGCCAGCCTAGCTGCGTCTAGTTTGAGGCTGAAGGATTCCAATGTTTTCTGAAGCTTAGATATTTCACCTGACTTGGCCTCCTCACCACTTGTCTGTATTTACAGCATTTTGTGGTTATTTACTCTGTTTGAGGAGATCAATACAATACAAATGACAATATTGGCAACATACTCTCAATCGTTTCTCAAGCTGCAATCGCCATTCAAGATCTTCTAACCGCTTCTCAAGTTTAGTTTTAGCTAATCGCAAAGCACCTGTTTCATTAGCTGCCTGAAAGATATTCGTGTGCATGTTTCTAGTTTGAGTAACGGTTTAGTGAATTGAAATAATCCTGCTTGAGACCATAACTGAGACATACCTGTTTAAGTTTTCTAAACTCTCTCTTTGCAAGCTTCTGCCGCCAACGACACTGAATAGCAATAATAGATGATTGACGGTGTCTGAATGCTGAACGAAACTTATGGATTCTCCAATGAGCCTACAAGATTTTTAATACACAATATTCAAGCACAAGAAATGAATTAGAGACTGAAATCATGAATGAGGTTAATACATCAGGAAACTAGACGACTCTAGATTACCCTATTAATAACACAAAAGTGTAACAGAAATGTACCATACAAACTTCCAGATCGTAAGTACCTGAATTATACAGGCAGCTCTAGTCTCTTTTTGATGTGAAAACTTTAAGCGAGTTGAATTAGCGCGGATGCAAGACTGTATTGCAATGGCAGCTGATACAAGTTTTACAAATGCACATCTTGACAGCCTCCTGCGTACATGCTTTTGTACCAAGACAGCTGCTGCTTCATTCCTTTTCGTGACATAAACATTTCGAGACAGGCATCCTTGCCAACAGAAATTATTATTAGGCTTAGAAATAAAACAGAGATAGGGGAAAAAACATATACAAAGGCATTCATTCACTAGTAACGACAATTTGCATGGAATATTCATGTGAGCATGCTTAGCAAAAGAAATCAATACAATATTTTTCAGAGAATAGCACATTTGACTGCAAGATTTGATAAAGACTACAAAATTTCGACTGCAAGAGAAAAGCAAGAAAGAAGAAAAAAAATAGTAAATGAGAAAGAAACCTCTACAGTATGCCTGAATTGAAATTGCAGAAGCCCGCGCAGAGATGAAGTTTTGGTGCGTAACAAATGTTCTCAGTCTTCGCTGAATTAGTCTTGCAGAAGCATCAAGAACTTCAGCCCGCTTAGAGTCCAAAATGCCAATTTGACCAGCTCTAAGGAACACTTTTGTCCGTCCTAGCTGTAAATGATATTCCAAATATTAACAATTCAATTAGAGTATCTAGCAAGAGCCATGTAGCAAAATCGTTTTCAGCCCACCAAGAAGCATACCTGATAATTCCCAAGACCTAATTTCCTCAAGATTTTCTCAGTCAGTGCCTGCTCATCATTGCTGCAGATAAAGTATATTAAGAACTTACTCATGGTTGACAATAAGGTTTATTCAATGCAGGATACAAGAAATTAGACACATAAATGACATCAAGGTCAAGGTTATTTGTCCTGTCTGGCCAGAAGCTTGTATAATGTTTCAGTTCTATAGATATACCATCTAGTTTTCCTCAATCAAGTGGTCACAGAAACATGTCAAATTACTTTTGCATGTATAGAATAAATAACACTCTGAAATTAATCTTAGAATCATCTCACCTCTCATCCATGAATTCTGGAGCAAGCAGACCAAACCGATCCACGAAGTCTGAATAATTTCTTCGAGTGGGGTACCCTGCTAGACTAATTCGAACAGCTTCTAGTACACCCTATCCAATTGTGAGATACCAGACATCATCAAAGTTAATAAACCAAACAAAGGAAACGAAGATAAAGCGTGAATATGAAAAGACTAGTACAACCAGCTGAAGTGTAAGCCAGAACACTTTAATGGTCAACTTAAGGACACAATTAGGCATTGAGAAAACAGATGTAGCTTAACATGTACTACAACATTAGACAGCACAATGGCCTCAAGAAGAGAAGGCTAAGTTCATTTAGATTACGTCAATAATGCATTTTGATCTTTACGAACTCATATTTATAATAGATGATGAAGACCAAATAATAAATGAGCAAAAATCTGAAGTTAATAGCCTATCATGGCTGGGAAAAAATATATGCATTCTGTGACAAGAAAAAAATATAATCATGAAAGAAAAACATGACACACTTCATTAACGTCAAAGAACAGAACAATTGAGAATTTGAGATACCAGACTATCTACAAACAAAAACGAAAAAAAAAAAGCTGAAGCTTTCTCTAATTATAAATAGACCATGATTACAAAGGAAAATGGAAAATAGAGTAAGATAACGTAATCCACTAACCCCACAACGAAGTTGATGTAAAACACTAAGACTCTCGAACTTTTGAGGTTTGTTGAGTGAGTTTGGCTTCACACAACGAACATAATGAGGCTCCGTTTTGCTGAGAGTTTCCATGAGGGCTTGAAGTTGTTGCTAAATTCAAAATTAAATGATCAAATCGATTACTGGTTTTACGATCAACAGTTCTTGATACATGCAACTTTCATGATCAATGAAAAAAAGAAATTAGCTGGACAATTTCCCTACCTTAAATCTGGAAGACACAGAAGAAAATTTGTAAGAAGATCTGGCAGAATCTTCCGGAGCTGGGGGAAAAAGTCCAGCAACGAAAGGGCATTTGGAGGAAGACAGCAGATTGCAATGTTCCACTATAGTATAATCACGGTTTTTATCCAAAAATGCTTCAGTGTGATAAGTAACCTGCAGAATTGGTATGGCACAAACACATTGAGATCTTAACGGAACAAAATAACATTTAGCTATGTCCTATAGCAAGACTTGCCTTGCCAGCGTAATGAGAGAGGGTAAAATCCGTCTCTGAAAACTTTGCCTTCTCCAATCTGGGATGAAATTTAAAATTATGGAACAGCTTCATTGAAAATGACTCATGAGTTGATCTAGGAAACATGCTGCATATACGGCAAACAAAGATATGTCAGCGGAAAGAAAATATAAGTATTGTGGAGACACAAGATGAGACAAGATATTGTACCAAGCTTCATCCAAGAGTGCAATTACTCCAATAGGCTTCTGCAGACAGCAAAAAATAATAATAGTAGAATAAGAGGAAGGTAGAACAATTTTGCTACCAAAATTTGAAAAGAAGATATACCATACCAGAATGCAATTAAAAAATTTAACCAAAAAAGAAAGTATCTTTCACAGAATTCTATTATTCTTGCATTTATAGACTGGAGCCGTGATCGTCCATATTCTATCATGGGAATAACAATGGCATCTTAAATAATTTAGACCTGCCGGTAAATGTATTGGCTACATTAACCACGCCAACGTATGCAACATGCAATACAACAATAGTGATACCATTTGTTTCTAAACTATGCTGACGGTGTTGAGTAATGTCAAAAGCAAGAGAAAGAATAACATTGAATTGAACCACACGATTTTTTAGGGTTGGCACGATTCAACAAGTCCCTCTTTAAAGGGTGTTGAACTTTTGCCCCAAAAAAGGGTTTCAAACTCTCTCCGACAAGCTAAGTAAAGTAATTGTAAATAAATATACAGACATGAGATTTTGAAACCAAGATTAACATCCTATATTGAAATTCTGATAGAACTTAGGCTGTTTCAAGTTTCAGAGATAACAAAAGGATATGGGGGCAAGAAACTAGAACAGAACAGACTCTAAAATCTAAATCTGATTGAAACAGAGAGAAACGTACCTTCTCAATAAGGTCCAAGACATCCTGGTTGTCAATAAACTCAATATAACTCCAATTAATTTCTTCTTTTCTATACTCATCTTGCTCCATCTTGAATACATGCTGAAAACAAAGCAGAGATCGTAAGGGGATGAAGCAATATTCTCTGGCAAAAATTTTGAAAAAGGGTCACCTATATTACCTCATTGAAATGTTGCTGCAGCTTTTCATTTGCAAAATTGATGCAAAATTGTTCAAAACTGCAGAATGAAACAGCCCAGATAAAGTTTAAACAGTTCACAGCTAAAAATGGTGCCCCAAGTAAAGCTAACAAAAAGTTAGGGTTGAGAAAGGAAAGAGCTATCTATTAATTAGTTTCACGTATCATTCCTAACCTGTTATTCTTAAAGCATTCAAATCCGTAAATGTCCAGGACTCCAATTTGAAAACGGGAGTCTGGATCTTGCCCAACAGACTTATTGATCTTATTAACCAGCCTGACAGAAGCATAAGACGAATAGTTTAACTACAAGTGTAACGCATCAACAAATACCCATTAAATGAGGGGATTAATAAAGTAAATGCAAACCAGTCAAACAGATGGGCGTAAACAGTCTTCGCAAGTGTATCCCGGCTAGCAACAGCAGCATTAGGGTCAAGTGCTTTGATAATGATGCCTTCACGGGTCACAATTGAACGTGTGCAGAGAGAAGCCAGCAAAAGATTTGCATCACACCTGATTAATTTTACATGGATACAACTAAGTAAACAAGCTATTTCTTCGTACACATGGTTAAAATGAGTACTATAAAAAAAACTTATGTACTTGAAAAGATCAGCAGCCATCTGCAGATGAAGTCTAGATTCCCGATCCTTTACCACCGACGAGTCGTGCTCTCTCCCTGGGGAAAACTCAACATTTCCAAGATGTAAAATCGCAGCAAGCGTGCGGAATATTCCTTCCTGATAAATGATTTGTGCAGTAAACAAGGAAGGACTTTCAGAAACTAACAGAAGAAAAAAAAATGAAATTCAATTATAAGTGAAAAAATAAAAACCTGCTCGTCATGACTTATGCCCACAATATCCATTGCCCTCCTTGTATTCTTATACTCTTCTGCACTGCTGACTCCTTCTAGTTCATAAGTCTTGCTTTGATTTAAATAATGAAATTGACGAGGATTGCTTAGTTTATATTTCTCAGCGTCCTAAACAAAGTAAGAACATTGACAGATTAGTAATCAGCATATGTAAATTGACCAAATCAGTGGCGGCGATCAGATAATAAGAAAACCGAAACCAATATCTTATGAGATGTATACAGAGCAGGAAGAAGAATTACATTCCCTGAAGCGCACAATTGATAAAAACAATGATAATTCCTCTCGGGGTCTGTTATCCGGACTACACGTGATCTCTCCAGAAGATAGGTTCTGATTGCAGCACCAGATATTCTACCATTTGCATCAAACTGGATTTCGACAAACTTTCCAAAACGGCTAAACAAACAAAAAATCAGTAGACTGGTCAGTAGATCGTATAATTTAATTGGAAAAAGCTAGGCCACACAAAAAATTATTGCAGTAACAGAACATCTAGATTCCGTATTGCATTAAAAATTTGCAGAATGAGATTCCAGAATCATAAACTCTAATTACTTCTTCACATTCGAAATGAGA
The DNA here is from genome assembly GCF_000633955.1 of Camelina sativa. NCBI lineage: Eukaryota > Viridiplantae > Streptophyta > Magnoliopsida > Brassicales > Brassicaceae > Camelina > Camelina sativa. Next base: position 3,591,789 of record NC_025696.1, on the reverse strand, counting down.
ACAAAAAGAAGGGTAATTCCTCCCATTAGCAGTAAAATGTTACCAAACTTCAAGTACAGGGACTATTTTAATAAACCAAACAGACCTCATACTGCATTTCACACTGATACAAGGGGTCTTAAAGTCTTAATGAAAAAAGTTGTCAATAGACCATATTATCTAAAGTAGAACTACCAGAGTTCAAAACTTTCCTAAGGAGATACCGACATCATAAAGTGCCATACCATGGTTTCAAACAGCTCTAGATAACTCATTATAAACATAAAGGCATCCAAAAAACTCTTATGTGTACTAATCAGTTATAACGATACTGTAATAAAACAGTTTGTTGAGAAATAACATAAGAGCACTTAAAGAAACACCTCCTAGTTTTCATTGAAAAAAATAAACAGAGGAAAACAAAATTCCGTAACCCACCTGGAATTATCATTCCTAACTGTTTTCGCATTGCCAAATGCTTCCAAGAGAGGATTTGACTGCAGAACAAGAATACTAAAATTATAATAGATCACCCAAAAGTAAAAAAGTCAACCAGAAACACACCTAAAAGATACAAAGGCATCTTTCCAATTTTGTGACCAAGATAAAAGATACAAATTATGTAAGCAAAATCTTACTTCAAGGACTTGCTGCTCAACACTTCTATCATCTTCAGCAGCACGTCCCCCAACAAATGTAAGATATTGCATGATTAGTTTTGTTGTCTCAGTTTTTCCAGCTCCACTCTCACCGCTAACGAGTATCGACTGACTTCGACTGTCTTCAATCATCGCTCTGGGTTAAAAAGTATAACTAGCGTTAATTGATTAACATGACTGATAGAAAAAAAGATAAAAATATCAGAAACATTAAAGAAAAAAAAGAGTGGACCACCTGTATGCAACATCAGAAACAGCAAAAACATGTGGACTGAGCTCACCAAATGGTGCTCCCTTGTACTGCTCCATCATGTGCCCATTGTAGAGATGTGGAAGCTTTTTAAACGGATTAACAGCGATCAGAATGCTTCCAGTGTATGTCTGCAAAAATAAAAAGAACGTATTATTAAGAAGATATGTAGTCAGGAATGATTTACTAAATGAACTGCGTAAGAAAATGCTGACAGTTATGAGTGGCAACACGAATGAGACTGGAATTATTTCCACCAATAGTTCCAACTAAATATTATCATCTCAATAGGGACATAAACAATTAGACACCAAGCTGCAACCAAAATTTTTACAAAGGGCAAGCCAGCATTACATGGGAATCTAGCTGAGTATACTTTCACCAACCCATTACGGAAAGGAAGCCTTCCATACCTTTAGATGGAATATTCAACCTATATATAAGTCAAAGGCAGTCGAACAATCTAACAAAAAAGTGGTTACGAAAATACAAACTTAACTATACCGCCAATTGTAGTGCTTATATAGGAAAAGCAATAGTTAGGGTTGGATCACGAAGATGTTTTACGTGCAAGTGGAGACCAAATAAGCAAGTTTTTTCAAGTGAATGCCTGTAATGATAAATGCTCACAATAAATTTCTTCACTTTAATATCTATATCTACCTATTTCGATTAGATCAGATATCAGATCACAATTATAATACAACATCTAGAGGCATCCATGAAAAAGACGCACAAAAAACAACAAGCGGAGGGAGATTTTCCCTAAAAATGTAATCTTTCATCACAAAAGGTAGGCTGATCAAAAATGTTTTCTCAAAAAAACGCACCAGACCTCAATAACATGGGTCATTTTCAAGTACTTAAAGCACTCGGGGGGCTCAGTTTACTGTTACCTAAGAAATTCCATAGAGAACAGACTTAAATGCATACTTCACATCTAAATCTTAAGTCTTCAGGGCACTTGTCGAAAATGGAATATAGTAGCGGTTAGCACTTCATAGGGAAAAAACGACTTAGACCACAAATGTATACCCAAGAAACTCCAAAAGCAACTATAATTCTCGTTCTAGAGTACGATATTACCAGAAAGAAGAGTAAACCGTCCATATGGAATGAAAAAAAATCCGACTCAATAAAGTAGCCCAGGAAGTACAAACTACTAAGATCCAAACTCCAAAATATAGTCACGAAGAAGAAATCTTCATAAACAATAGTGAAAAGAACTCACATATATATCATTAAGAGCGTATCGCCTTTGAAGATTATAAAGCACACCAGCTTCGTGTAAGTATGTCAGCTTGGTCATATCATCAACTCCATTATGCTCTTCATCGTCAGGATCCCTCCGAAATAGCTTTTCCGGGGAAACTAAAACCTAAACCCCCAAAATTAAAAAATAAAAACCCACAACGGCAAAGAATTAGCTGAAAGAAAGCGCGAGGAAGAAGAAGAAGACAAAACAGAACAAAATCAGCCAAGAAAGAAACGGTTAATCACATACCTTTTTCCCAGTAGAAGTCTCAACATGGACCTTGTTAGCAAAAGAATCGAGCACATCAGCAGCAATCCAAGCCAAATCCTTATCTTCCACCCAAACCTTGTCGCCCTTGCGCAGATTCATCTCCATTGGAAGGCAATTTCGAGAGCTCGGTGAGAATTTTACCCTAGAGAAATAAATTGGGGGAAGCAAGAGTCATAGAGAGAGAAAGAGAGTCCGTGGAGGTTGGTTGCGCCAGAGAATTTTTCAAATTTCAAAACGAAGAAGAATGAGAGAAACCCTAAGGAG